>NW_006399866.1:911687-921833 GCF_000299155.1 Elephantulus edwardii | reverse complement strand
TTTCCTTCCTCCCGCGCTCTTTCGCTCTCTCCCTCCCTTCTTCTCAATCTCGAGGTCTTTTTTTGTCTCGAACTCTCTTTGCCTTTTTTCCCCTTCTCGCAGTCTCCTCAAAACACACACACACACGCACACATGCACACGCACACCCCGGGCTGAGAATTAAACTCCACTTCCAGAAAGATCAGGATAGGGGGCAGAACGCCGACACCAGCACGCCCCGGAGGGCAGCTGGCAGCTTCGCTTTCACTGGCTCCCGCCTGGGACCTGAAAGTCACAGATGCCTCTGCACAAACTTCCTCCTAAACCAGACTCTCGCGCCAACTCACCGAGCGCGGGGGGCGTGGGGCCGGGGTGGACGCCGTAGGGGGTCGTGGGGGGACTGCCGGGCCGTCGGGGGTCTCCTCTGGGCAGAGGCAGCGCTCCTCTTGTTCGGCCTCCGAGACTGGGGTATAGTGCTCACCTAGAGATTCAGGCGGAGTAGTGGAAAGGGGATGGCGCGGGGCACGCCCCCTGCGGGTCTCCGAGGTCTGGGTTCCTGGCAAGTGCTTCGATCCGGAGCTTCCAGCCGCGAGGACTTCCTCCCTCCCGGCCCTTGCTCACTCGGACGTAGTGCCAGCCGACGCCTTCCTGCCGGCTCGCCCGCGGACTGGACGGGGAACCCCTAACCGCGGCCACAGCCGCCGCGGCGGCGAGTGCGAGCCGCTCCGCGCTCTGCCCGCGCTCACCGCGCTCGCCCGCCTTCCCCACGCGCGCCTCGCGCCGTCTCAGCCCCCGCCTCCTCGGCCCGGGAGAGGAAGGATTTGTGCCGCGAAGGGGCTTTTCAGTCGCCCCCTCCCACTCGCAGCACTTTAAAAAGCATTTAATCCGCCTGGAGCAGCCTTCGGAGGTAATTGACAAAGTCCTTAATCTGCGCTGTTAACGAGCTGCTATTGTGGTTTCTGACCGCGAGGCGCCCACACTGCCCGACGACTGTTCCCCGCCAACTTCCCCTCCTCCTTGCTTTTCCGCGGGCCCCCTATCTTCTCTTGCTCCCCCAGTTACAGAATAGACGCCCCCGTCCTCTGCCCCGCCCCCGCTTCTCCCCAAAGCTGTTTTCCGGCTCCTAGGGCGCCTTGGCCCGCCACGTTGTTCCCTGGCACCATCTTCGTCTCTCTCCCACCGGCTGCCAGTCTGTCGCCCATCCTCATCCTTCTCCCAAGCCCCTTTCAGTCCCTCGCAAGCGATGCTGTCAGGAGAAGGGGCGGGGGTTAGGGGTACCACGCGTAGATTGCTTGGGTCCAGCTTTGAGTTCAGCGCTGGGGCCAGGGAACCTCCTGCCTCTTGGGCCCTCTCTGGAGCCTGTTACCACCTGCTAGATGCTTGGTTGACGGCAGCCCTTACTCCCCTGGAGAGCGTCCTCCTCACCTCATCTCTCTCTTCTGCAGCCTGGCTCCACTGCTCCCCACATGGGGGCTGCACAGAGAAAGGAGACACTGGCTAAAAGTCCACTTGGGCCTCTAGCCCTTCCTAGATGGTACCCACGTCCCTTCTTCTCTTTCCAGAGCTGTAGGGCCCTCGTGCATTGGCCGAGGGGTGTGGCGAAAAGAGGGATGTGGTGAAAGGCACCTTCCCTGCCTCACCCATTTGACCTCACCCGTTTGCCCAGTATACCAAGGGTTTGACAGCACCTTCTTCAGAAGTGTTCCATGTAAATTCCGTATGAGGTAAAAGCTCAGACTTTTCTGCTGTTACAGGGCTGGGTGACCTTGAGGAGATTCTGCGACCTTTCTGAGATTCAGCTTCCTCCTTGAACAAGGAATGACAGCCTGTCCTTCCCCTTACTGGTGAGCTGTGAGCTTGGCCCCTGCCACGTGTACGTGGCCATGAAGCTGCTAGGTTGAGATTACACAGTATGGGGAGAAGACATAAACGCCAAGCATGGGTATGCACACCGGGAAGCCCGCTCTCCCTCCAGCCCTGCCTCCTGAGGCTGGCGGTCTAGCAGGGAGACCCTAAGCTAGGAATCTAGCAGGGAGGAATCTGGAAGGTAATGCCTATGTGCTGAGCTTCCCGGTGATCAGGGAAGTCATTCCAGAGGAGATGGGAGTGAGCCAGAGTTGAGGGCCAAAAGTGCCTACATGGACGGGGAAAAGACTGTTTAGGTGTGGAGCTGCTAAGCAAAGACGGGGAAGACGAGGGCATGCAAGCCGATGGACAGGGTGAGAACAGGACTCTGGAGGAGCTTCTCTCAGGTCTGCAGAAGGGAGGATGGACAGGTAAGCTGGGGCCACCTAGTGGCTCCTCACAGCAGCGTTTGTTGTCCAGGCTTCTCACCTGATGGATGAGCTGCAGATTAGCAACCCTATGAACAGTAAACCAGCGCCTTGCTCTGTCCTGTGCCATCCTCACAGCTCCAACATGCTCGAGCCCATTGTTACAGCCACGGTGGCAATCCATTTTGTCAGGAGTCTTCCTCTTTCATTTTCTGACCTTTCTGAGCATGATGTCTTTTTCCAAGGCCTGGCCCCTCCTGACAGCATGCCCAAAGTAAGTGAGACCGAAGTTTCACCATCTAGCACCCTGGTTGCTCTTCCTCCAAGACAGACTTGTTTGTTCTTTTGGAGAGATGTTCAATACTTTCTTCCAACCCCACAATTCAAAGACACTGATTCTTCTGTCTTCCTTATTCATTGTCCAACTTTCAGATGCATAGGAGGCAATTGAAAATATCATCATTTGAATCAAGTGTACCATAGTCTTTAAACTGATATCCCTGCTTTTTAGGACTTTAAAGAAGCCTTTGGTAGTGGATTTTCCCAATGTATCACAGGTGAGAGTTCTCACTCTGTCACTCCGTGATGCGATGCTTCTGTCAGGAGAATACTCAGCCCTTGTGGGACTCTAGCATTCGCTTGGTGCTCTGCATGGTACCCATCTGATACACCTGGGGCACTGTCTACAGGAGACAGAAGGCAGCCCCTGTTCACCGGACTCTGGGTATGGGGGCATAGGAGGAAGGGAGGGAGATGGAAGTGGATTCCAAGAGAGAATGCCGTTTTTTAAAAAAGTCTTTTATTTTATTATTATTTTTGTGCATGTGTGTGTGTGTGTGTGTGTGTGTGTGTGTGTGCGCGCGCGCGTGCGCCATTGAATTGGATCCAGCTGGTACAGGAAGAGATTGCCTGTCCTTCTCCAGCGGAGCATCTGGTGGTTTTGAACTGCTCACCTTTGGGATTATAGCACAGTTTCTTGCTACTAGGCCACCAAAACTCCCTCAGAATGCCATTTTTAATTCTTTCCTGCTGATAGTTCCCAAGAGCCCAGGAATTCTCAGCAATCTTCCCAAGGCAGGATCAGGGCATTCCAGCTGGATCAAGACAGAGATGGTCAGTCTCAGGACCCTCTGACCATGTGCTGTGGGACCCAAGCAGCTCCTGGTCCCTGCCCGTTCTGTGTATTTACCTACCTCTTCTCTCTAGCATGCACACTTTGCCTGTCTGACCATGCAGACATGATGGCCCCATCAACAGGTAACTCTCATCCAGGATTTTTAAATTCCAAAGAGAAGAATTATAATCCATCTAATTCATGATTTTTTAAAAAAAATTATTTTCTATTAGTTTGCTTACAAAGTTTGCATACATTGTGTTTCACACTATTCTTCATTCACATTGTGTTTCATACAGTCATTCTCATTTATTATGTTTTATAAAATTAATCACCATTGGATTATGCTCACCATTACCCTGTCTTTTCAGGTCGCTGCTGGACCTTTCCCATTTCCTTTACCTCCTCCCTCCACCCACCAAAGTGTGCAATTCCATGGTTTTGCCCCTACTCATCCTCACCCCTCTACTCCGACTCCTTCTTCTCTTGGATCACCATAAATGTTTTACTTGTTATTCTTCTATTTTTGCAGTAATTGCTTATTACAGTAATTGTCTTATGCAGTATTTGTCCTTAGGAGACTGATTTAGTTCACTCAGCACAATACTCTCTAGTCTCTCCCAGGTTATGTAGTGTTTTTCAAAAATCGTTGCTTCTGAGTGGTACATAGTATTCCACTGTGTGAATGTACCACCGTTTCTCAATCCATTCAGTTGTGGTTGGGCATTTGGGCTCTTTCCATGTTCTTGTGATGGCTCATTCATCATTTGAGTGAAGATATATCATTCCCAGGTTGTCACTGACCATGGCCAGCTGTCCTAGCTTGCTACCTCCTCCTTCCTTCCCTCCCCTCCCCTGGAGTAAAGAACAGACAGGGAGGGGGCCAGCATCTGAAGGAAGGAAAGGTGGGTTTTCAGACACAGTTAATCACACAGGAGGAGATTTCCCATACTGCTCCTGTGGAGCAGCTCGCGGATTTGAACAGTGTGCCTTAGGGATTGCAGCACAGCTTCTTGTGTTAGGCACACCTCATTCATGAAGAGGACTTGCAGCACTTGCTGCAGAAGATCAGCCTTATATGGACTATATCTCCACACCAAGAAAAGAAAAGTCTTCTCCACTCAGCCAATAGACATCATACTAGATGGTGAAAAGGCTGAAGTTGTCAAGGGTTTTCGTTTACTTGGATCCACAATCAACATCCATAGTAACAGCAGTTATGGAATCAAAAGATGTGTTGCATTGGGAAAATCTGCTGTCACGGACTTCTAGTCCAAGCCATGGCTTTTTCAGTTGCTTCTTACGTATCTGAAAGTTGAACACTGAATAAGATGACTAAAGAAGAAGGGAGCTCTGGTGACCTAGTGGCAAGAAGCTGTGCTGCAATCCCAAAGACACATGGTTCGAGGCCACCAGCTGCTCCACTGGAGAAGGGTGGGCAATCTCCTCCCATGCAATTAACTGCCTCTGGAAACCTGCTGGAGGGTCAGCTATGGGTCGGTTCTGACTCTACGATACAGAACAACAACAAAGAAGAATCAATGTCTTTGAATTGTGATGTTGATGTGGAGTGCTGAATATCCCATGGCCTGCCAAAGAGCAAGTCAGTCTGCCTAGGAAAAATTCAACACAGGTGTTTCTTAAGAGATAAGGGTGGTGAAACTTCATCTCACATGCTTTGTGCCTGGTGTCAGGAGAGGGCAGTTGTTGGGAAAAGATACCATGCTGGGAAAGGCAGAGGGTCAGAGAGAGAGAGGAAGACCTTTAACAAGATGGATTGACATTGTGACTGTAACAGTGGATTCAAGTGTATCAGAGATGGTAAGGATGATGCCATAGATAGGATAGGACAAGATTCAGATCTGTTCTTCGTAAGGTCTCGAAGAGTCATTGTCATCTTGATGGCACACAATAACAACAACAACATCCTCCAGTGACCCTAGCAAGTGGAAGCGTTGCTATTCTCGTTTTACAGGTGTGCTGTTGATTTGGGAATGTTATTTGGGTAACAGTGATATTTACTAAACCCTAAACCAAAAACCTACTGCTTCTGAGGAGAACAACACTGTGTCAGGTTTCTGAGGCTGTAAATCTTCATGAGAGGAGATTGCCCATCTTTCTCCCCTGGAGCAGCTGGTGTATTTGAACCATTGACCTTTTTGGTTAACAGTTTGACACATTATGCTCTATTCTACCAGAGATTCTTGATATCTTGGAAAAAAGTGCAACCAGAATACGCCTTAAAGGCGATGATGGCCAAGCTTCACCTTTCAAACTTTGGACATGCAGCTAGGCGAGACTATTATTTGGAAAGGGACATCATACTTGGAAAGATGGAGGGTCCGTGAAGGAGAGGAAGACCCCTAACAGGATGGTTTGACACACTGCCTTCAGCAGTGGGCTCAAGTGTGTCAGAGATGTTGAGGATGGCACAGGATAGGGCAGGGTTCAAGTCGGCTGTTCATAGGATCAGTTTGAGTCGTACCTGACTCGACAGCACCTAACAACAGCAACAACAATTGAGTAAGCCGGGCCGTGAATAAGGATGACTGAAGAAGAATTGATACGTTTGAATTGTGGTGTTCTCGAGGAGTGTGAGTAATGGGCTGACAAAAGAATAAGCACATGTATCTTGAAGGAAGCACAACCGGAGAGCTCCTTTGGTGGAACTTTGTCTCACAGACTTTGGGCGTGCTGTCAGGAGGGGCTAGTCCTTGGAAAAAGACATCATGCTGGGAAAGGTGGGGGGCTCAGAGAAAGAGAGGAGGACTCTCCACAAGATGGACTGAGTAGCAGTGGATTCACGCATATTGGAAGTGGTAAGGATGGTGCAGGATAGGGCATGATTCAGATCTCTTCTTCCTGGGGTTGCTAGGAGGCAGTCAGTAAAAATGTAAGACAACACAGGACACTCACAACGTTCAGTAATCATGATCTACATACCAGTACCATCTTATTTCCCATGATCACCCCTCAGAAAACCGATGGGTGTTGTGAATGTCATCATTTTACAGATGTGGCAGCTGTATCAGAGAGGGTTAGTAACTTGCCCAACATCACACTGTTAGCAAGGAGGTCAGAATTTGAACCCACATTCAGAGCTCCTTTCCTCTTCAAAAGCTTCTTCATCTACCTGCGCCGAGCCTGACACCCAGAAAGCACTGCTCATTGAACGTATCTTGAATGTTAAATATGTTTATCCCTTGGGCCCTGGGGGACTGGCTGGCCAGGAGGTCGGGACCTCTGGCCCTCCTTCACCCAGCCTTGGCCCTTCGCCGCCAAGGGCATTCAGCGCTCACTGTAAAGCTGTTTCAACTTAACTCTGACAGTCACATTTATCATTAAAAATAAATTTATCTTGGCTTCCCGTGGCATGGAAAGCTACTGTGCAGTGATTCAATGGGCTTGTCACCCCTCACGGTTACGCACGGGGAGCTGAACAACTGGATGGTCTCCAACGCCGGCTCCTCATTTTCTGCGGCTGGAGCCAGAACTGTACAGTGGGCTGACATTTAATTTAGAATCCAACATACCTTGACATAAACCCATAATACAAAGGCAGGGGCGGGGGTGGGGGCTGCCGAGCCCATGGAGGGGCGGGAGTCCAAGTGACAGTGTGGATTTCTCTCTTGCTTTTTTTTTTTATTTTGCTTTGTCAACACTGACTGGCAGTGGCAGACTGGCAGTGGCAGACTCGAAGCCACAATCAACGGCGAGAATTAGCACGCGGGGAGCGCGTGTGAGTGTACGTGTGCCTTTGTGTTGACATGGGCGGAGGGTTGTTCCCCCCATCCCCCCCGCCCGAGCCCACTGGGATGCTGCGTGTGGCACCTTGTGGCATGTCTGTGGATGTGACCCGAGAAAAGTGTGCCTGGCCAGGTGGTGTCAAGACAAACACTGGGATCCGGGAACAAGGCTTCACTGGCTGTAGGGACAGGGAGCAAACCTGTCTCATTTACGCTCCTCCTGACATACAGTCAGTGTTCAATAAATACATAGCAGGAAGGGAGAAGAATGTGATTCTGAAAGCTGGAAGCAGTGTGGCTGTTAAGGAGAAAGGTGGTTATCACCGAGCAGAACCTCCTGTTTGGGTGGAGAAAGGAGGCTCAGGGCTGCCTGGTGGGGGAGAGGGCAAAACTCAGGAGGAGGCCAGCAACCCAGGGAGGAATCCGTTTGGGCAGAAGCACCTGAAGCGTGAGGGCCGGAGGGCAGAGGGACCAGAGACAAGAAGGACATGAGAGGGGGGCAGCCATGCAGTTGAGGGTCCTGGGGAGAAGGCTGGCTGGTGAAAGGCCTAGCACTGACAGGCAGAAACGATGTTTGCTCTTGCATTGAGAGTGGTTTTCAGTGTTGGGCTGCAGCAAATCCCATCTGTTATCCTCTAATCTTTGATAGAAGCCGGCGCTGCCCAACAGCCTTGTGTTTGTGGTACTTTGGGGAAATGAAAGGAGTGGGCTCTGCCTCATACCAAGGTCAGCACTACGAAGAGGAAGGATGCTGCCCAGGGCAGAGCACAGCCAAGGCAGGAAATCTGACCAGGCGGCGCTGGGAGAGCGCGGGAGCTTGAGCTGCTTAAATTTACATTTTAGAGGCATCGTGACAGCTGCCATTTTACTGTGCCAGGTGCCACGCCTGATACTTTGATTTTCCCCTCGGAAGCCTCACAGGAACCAAAGAGGCAGGACCCATTCATTATAACCCCATTTTACAGATAAGCGAATGAAATAGGTGATGGGTCAAGTATCTTGCACAGCATCTCATAAGCATCTCATCAACCTCAAAGCTTGAAGTCAGGCTCCATAGTTTGACTCTGGAACTCACGTTCTAACCTCACAGCTGTAGCATTTGGGACCACCCTGGCCAGCAAGCGTTCAGGTTGCTATTGAAGGAAAGAAACTGAGCGGAGAAAAGCAAATGTTTTGTTTACAAGTTTCCATGCACCCAGTAACCACATCCCAATCTACATATGAGCAAACTTTTCAAAACTGGCATGCTTTCTTTTCTTAAAAAAATGTTATTATTTTTTTTATTTATTATTGCACATTTTCTGCCCCCTTCTCCCCCTTTCCTCAGCTCTCCCAGCAATGAGCCCCTTGTTCCAGATTGTTGTCATACATATACTGCCTAGTATAGGCCTCTTGGACAGTTCTTCTGTTCATCTGTTCTAATACAGCATTCATTATATATCCACTCTTTTCTCATTCTCTTCCCAACCCACTCATCTCTGTCCTATTTTATAACAGCAGTATTACACAGTATTTGTCCTTTTGTGACTGATATATTTTACCCAGCATCATGTCCTCCAGGCTCTCTTATGTTGTATAATGTTCTAAAAGTTCATTACTTTTTCAGTGCTTCATAATATTCCATTGTGTGAATGGACCATGGTTTTTCTATCCATTTGTTTATTGATGGGCACTTGGTTTGCTTCCATCTCTTTGCTATTGTGAATAATGCATCAATAAACATAGGTGTGCACACATCTGTTTGAGTCGTGGCTCTGGTTTCTTTAGGGTATATTCCCAGTAGTGGAATTGCTGGGTCAAATGGGATTTCTGTTTCCAACTTTTTGAGAAAGTGTCAGACCACCTTCCATAGTGGCTATACCATTTTACATTCCCTCCAGCAGTGACTTAAGAGTTTCAATCTCTCCACCACTTCACCAGCATTTGTTGTTTGTTGGCCTATTGAACTTTGCTATTGTGGCTAGGGTGAGATGATATCTCATAGTTTGTTTATAAACTTTCATACATTGTGTAAAGTCCCTGAGATGGTCATTCTGTAATTTTGCTTTGAAAACTCTGTCTTTGCTGGTGTATCGTCTGTGCTGGGGAATCCAGTGTGCTCTGAGCCAAGAGTTTGCCCTTTCGTGGAGGAGATTCTTTTGTTTTTGTTAGACATCTAAGAATACTTTGAACCTAAGACCTCATTATGTTAAGTCCTCTCAACTTGCAAATAAAATAAATTCAAACCCCTAATCTTCATGGGGATGAGTCTGTGATTATTTGTAGGGAAGTTTCTGTCTTTGTTACTTCCTTGGTATCTTGGTTGTCTTTCTTCTTTTGCAGGTGGATTTTGCTCCTATCCTCCCTGTTCTCTGATGGTATTGCCCTGGCTTTGTACTGGATTCTGGCTTTTTGCTTTGCTGGAGCTTAAGGTCTGTGTCCTGGGTTGTGAAAACACAAGTTCCTGTAATAGGCAAATACCACTGAGCAGCATATCTTCATCCTTGCTGCCACGAGGATTTTTTTGCCCCCTCTTTGTTTTCTGTTTATATTCATCTCTCTCTTTGTGAGCTTAGTTATTTATACACAGGAAGCTCTGCTGGCATAATCCATAGAGAATAGTGCTGTTAACCCAGCACATACACCTCTCTGGTGGTTCAAGTCTACCCACCACTCCACGGGAGAAAGATGGGCGATCTCCTTCTGTGCAGTTTATAGCCTCAGAAAGTTAATAAAGGGTCAGCTGTGAGTTAGTTCTGACCTGAAGGCAGTGAGGTTTTTGAGAGTTACACATTTCAAAGGCAGTGTTTGATATCTTATCCAGCAATTGCAGAGTTTTTGGTTGTGCATGTTTAGTTTACCACATTGTTGAACACACAAGTCCCTTCTCTCATCCTTCGGTTTTGGATTTTATTGTTTTGTTTTTCAAATTCACCAGTTGCTCTTTGGGAGAAAGATGGACAATCTCCTACCGTGCAATTCAATTCCTCTGAAAACATGCTGGAGGGTCAGTTATCAATCAGTTTCGACTTGACAGCACATAACAACAACAACA
>NW_006399866.1:874280-909216 GCF_000299155.1 Elephantulus edwardii | reverse complement strand
AGCAATGAAGGAATGAAAACCCCAAATCCCTGTACATGTTCATTAAAACGAATAAAATTTAATAATAATTTTTTAAAAAATATATATTGATTGTGATTTTAATGAACATGTACAGAAAAAGAACAACTTTTTAAAAAAGAAGTTAGTTACATATAATAAAATGTGCAAACTTTTAAGGCTACAGTGTGGTGAATTTTGACCCCCAGTTACGACAGAGAACATTTCCATCAGCCTCAAAAATTGCCTGTTTCTGGTTACACCTCACCCCACCCCCAAAGATAACCATTGTCTTTTTTCCCCCTTTCTAATCTAATGTGTTTATTAGTTTATTTATAATATTTAAGGTCTTTAGATAACCACTGTCTGCTCTCTATCATCATAGCCTAGTTTTGCACTTTTAAAACTTTGTGTAAATGGAATTTCACACATCGTATGCCCTGTTTTATGTGTGACTTCTTTGTTGTTGTGGTGGTGTTATGTGTGGTATTGAGTCAGAATTGCCCCATAGTTGACTATTCGGCTGGTTGTTTTCAGAGGCAGTTAATCATGTGGGAGGATATTTCTATCCTTCTGCAGAACAGCTGGTGGATGCGGAGCAGCTGGTGGATGTGGAGCAGCTGGTGGATGCGGGGCATCTGTGGATGTGGAGAAGCTGGTGGATGCAGAGTAGCTGGTGGATGCAGAGAAGCTGATGGATGCAGAGCTTCTGGTGGATGGTGGAGCAGCTGGTGGATACAGAGCAGCTGGTGGATTTGAACCATGTGCCTTCAAGATTGCAGTACAGCTTCTTGCCAGTAGGCCACCAGAGCTCCCTTCTGACTTTTTGAGTTTAACATTAGTCTTGAGAGTCATCTGTGGTCATATGGATCAGTGGTTCATTCCTTTTTGTTGCTAATCGTATTTCATTGGATGGCTTTGCTACAGCTTGTTTAGCCACTTTCCTTTTGGTTTATATTTGGGTTGTTTCCCCTTTGGAGTGGCTGTGAGCTTGTGTACGCCCGTCCCTTGATACACATGTGTGGACATTCTTTGAGTGTATACTTAGGAATGGAATTGCTGATTTATGGGTGTCAAGCTTTGCAAGAATTAACCATGTTGCTCTCCATTGTGGTTGGCTGATACACCCACTAAGAGTGCAAGGGGTTCCAAGTCCCCTTGTCTCGTATCTGGTTCCTGCTCAGTGTGCTTTTGAGGGCTGTGGTGGGCAGTGGTGTCTGTGGTGTGTCTGTCACATGTCACATTGCTCATTTGCTTTACAAATCTTTTCCGAGCCCCTCCTCTGCAGGCCAGCTCATCTCTCCCATCCAGGCTCTCAGATCAGCCCATCTCCAGGCACAGCTTCCTCTGGCCAATGTCCTGCTTCCAGGTCATCCCTGCCAGAGGCTACTTCTTAAAGCCAAGCTGTGGAGAGGAGGAACCTGGCTATCGTCTGTGCCTCTGAGGAAGCTGGCACCGTGGTCCAACCTCAGAAATGTGTCAGTGGTATGGAAAGACATGCCAATCACCATCCCATTTCATAGCTCAGCGTCTTCCTGGCTTTACTGCCCAGTACCTGCCAGCATCTGAGACCAAAGGGCTGGGCCCCTTCCACCAAGTTCAAGGTTTTACTCGGGCTCTTCTGCCTGAAAGGCCATATGCAGCAGATGGGCTTTGGTTAGAGCCCAAGCTGCTCAGTGGGGATTGGAGCTGCCTCTTGGAAGACCTAGGGCACATTTGTGGTTAAGTGGGTGAATAGCTGTGATTCCAACCCAAAGACAAGCAGTTCAAATCCACTAGCCGCTCCATGGGAGAAAGACAAGCAGTCTCCTCTTGTGCAGCTAAAAGGTTAAATAGAAGTTGGTTCTGACTTAAGGTAATGAGGGGTTTTGTTTGTTTGTTTAGTTTTAGGTCAAGATCTCTGCCTCTCATGGAATCAGTTCTTACCAGAAAGCACCCTCAACCTTCTGAGCCCTCAGAAGGACTCCCTGTCACTCAGCTCTTAGCATCCATCCTTAACTCACCTCTTCCCTCACTTCTCATGCTCTCCCGACTGGTAGGCTCTTTTAACAACTGCTTATCGAGCACCTACTTTGTGAAGCTTAATTTTATGGACAAATGATACACTTTCAAATGTTAATATCTGCTCTGATGTATGAAACACAAGGCTGTCATGCAGAGTGAGGATGAGAATGGGAGGCTGCCCAGGAAGTGGTGTTTGAATAGCAAGACAGTCCACCTTAGGAGGCTCTGAGGGAGGAGTTCTCCAGGGGGAGGGAACAGGAGGTACAAAAGCCCTGCGACCAGGGAACGCTGGTGGCCTAGTGGCAAGAAGCTGCACTGCAATCCCAGAGGTACATGGTTTGAATCCACCAGATGGTCTGTTGGAGAAGGAGGGGCAATCTCCTCCTGGACCAGTCAGATCTGATTTGATGGTACACACACATAAAATAATAAAATAAAAAAATTAAATTAAAAAAACACAACAGCAACAAAAACAAAGGCCCTGAGGCAGGCTTATTTGGGGACTTGACAAAAGACTATGTGACGAGGGCCCAGGGGACAAGAGGAGACAGGTGAGGTCAGAAAACTAAGCAGGAGTGGATCATGCAGGGCCTTAAAGTCAGGAATGGGTTTGGATTTCACAGAACACAATGGTAAACCACCAGGAGACTGTCACCGGGGGACCTGACTGATGTCTTTGCCATTTTATTCTGACTGTCGTGTTGAGGATGAGATCCATGGGGGTTACAGTGCAGGATCAGAAGGGAGGGTGCTGAGCCATCCTGATAAGACATGGACAGTTAGAGGTGGACAGACTGGGGCTGTTAGTTGTCAGTACAGAAAGTGGCCTAACATAGGACAGGTCCTGGCTGACAGAGTGGATGTTTACAGTAGGATAAAAGGAGAGAACAAGCTTGATGTCTTGATTTTTGTCCCGAGATATGGGAGGCGTGGGGCAGAGGGAGGTGTGGGGCAGAGGGAAAGAGGGTCTGCAATGCATGATGGGCTTGGGATACTGATTAAACCTTTAGGATTGGGGTGGAGAAGGCAGTCCAATACTGGAGTCTGAGGCTGGAGGGGAGACCCAGGCTGGCAATCCACACTGGGACATTGTCACTGAGCCATGAGCCCCCCTGGCTGGTGTTAAGCTCTGGGGTTGTGGTGGGTGCCATCAGGCCCGTTCTGGCTCCTCTCTGACAGATGCAGTGGTGCCTTGTCCTGCACCATCCTCATACCTGTTATACTTTGAGACCATCCTTGTAGACACTGTGTCAGTCCGTCTCATGAAGCTCTTTCTCTTTATTTCTGACCCTTTCAAAGCATGATGTCCTTCCCAGGAACTGGTCTCTCCTGATAACATGTCCAGAGTAAATGAGATGGACGTCCCCGCGTCTAAGAAGCATTCTGTCTATACTCCTTCCAAGACAGATTTGTTCGTTCATCTGGCGGCCCATGGCATGTTTCATATTCTTTGCCAACACCATAATCCAAATGTGTTCGTTCTTCAGTGTTCTTTATTTATCATCCAGCTTTCCTGTGGGTTTGGAGTGACTGAACACACCACGGCCTGGGTCCGGTGCACCTCAGTCAGCAAAGTGACGTCTTTGCTTTCTACTTTTTTTAAAGAGGTCTTTTGTAAGCAGATTTGGCCAATGCACTAAGTCATTTGATTTTTTTTTTTTAATTGCTGCTTCCATGGACATTGATTGTGGATCCAAGTAGAGTTAAATCCCTGAGAACTTCAATGTTTTCTCCATTTATTGTGATGTTGCTCATTGGTTCAGTAATGAGGATTTTGTTTTTTTTTTCTTTTTTACTTCCCAAGTGGATGGAGTTTTACTCTAATCCCCCTCCCAGTTAGAGGAGTGCACATCCCTGCCCTATGCCTGATGACTGGTGTGGCTCCCACTCTATCAGAATGGCCTTAGTCTGGTGCCTTGTGTTGGTCTGTGGAATGTCAGAGGAAGCACAGAATTCATTTCTGAACCTAGACCCTAATAGGCATCCTTTTGCTCTTTCCTCATAATCATGAGAAGAACACTGGGGAAGTTACTTGTCCCAGAAGTCTGAGAGGCATGTGGTTCTGAAGACCTGAAACCAGCAGAGCCACAAACCAGACAAGAAAGTGCTATTGTTTGTTGTAAGACTGTGAGCAGTGGGAGTGGTTATCACACAGCGTTACTGCAACCTTGGATGATTTGGAGATGCATGGGAGCCCTAGTGGTCCAGTGGTAAGAAGCTGCCCTGCAATTCCAAAGGGATAGAGTTTGAATTCACTATTTGTTAGGTGCTGTTGAGTTGACTATGACTCACGAGTGATTCAGTGAACCTTGTCCTATCCTGTGCCAACCTCAAATCTCTGACACACTCCAGCCCACTGCTGCTGTCACTGTGTCAGTTCACCTGGTTAGGGTTCCTCTCCTTCACTGTCCCTCCACTTTTCCAAGCATGATGTCTCTCTCCAAGGAATAGCCTCTCCTATCAACGTGCCCAAAGTATGCAAGATGAAGCTTCACTATCCTTGCCTCCAAGGAGCACTCTGGCTGCACCTTCTCCAAGACATACCTATTTGTTCTTTTGGCAGGCCATGGGATAGTTAGTATTTTTCTCCCAATTCTCAGTTCAAAGGCCATCATTATTAATTGTCCAGCCCTCAGCAGCATAGCAAATGATTAAAAAGACCATGACCTGAGATCTCAATCACACACTCTTTAGTCCTAAAACTAACATCATCACTCATTAGTAAATTGGGCAGATCTTTGACTGCAGACTTTCCCAGCACAATACATCTCCTGACTGCTGGTACCATGTGCAATTTCCTGCCTCTGAAAACCTGCTGGAAGATCAACTATGGGTCAGTTCTAACTCGACAGCGAACAACAACAGTTTGTAGTGTAAGGGCGCTCTGGTGGCTTAGTGGTAGGAGTTGTGCTACCAACTGAAACATGCATGGTTCAAATCCACCAGTTGCTCTGAGGGAGGAAGGTGGACAATCTCCTCTTGTGCAATTTATAGCCTCTGAAAGCCTGCTGGAAGGTCAGCTGTGAGTTTGTCCCGACTCCGTGGCACGTGACCACAACAGTCTATAGTGAGTAGCACTGCCACCCTAGAGGCCTCATGTCTCTAGTGGTTCTAATCTGCCAGCAGCTCTACAGGAGTGTAGTCACTTCCTGTTACAAGGTTCACCTCGGAAACGTGATGGAGAGCAATGATTTGGAACCTCCTTGACAGCAGTGAGCTTGTGTTTTGAATACATGCAGTATAAATGAGGAAAGTGGCATTGGTGTTGGCGTGGGGTCTCACCTTTGGAGCTACAACAGGAAAACACCCGCAGCGCGTATTCAATGTTTACCAAGGAGCAGCGCACCCGATGCTGTTGTCCTCTGCCCACAGCCCCTTGGCACCCGCCATTCCAGGACGTGTCAAGACAATTGTCTCTCCTGTCCCCCAGGGGCAGCACTTGGCCATTGATGGTTGAGCATGAGAATGCATGAGTGGCTAAGCCCTCCAGCTCCCTCCCCTTTGGGTGGGGGTGTTATTGAGGGTTCCCAGTTAGTGCCTGGAGGTTCCCAGTGGGCTGCAGCCCCAGCTCCCCACAGGTGCAATCTGACGTATGACGCCCGCTGTTGGTCCTTCTCTGGCACACTCATCCCTCCACCTGTGCTTCCTGGGTTCATGTCCCAGATAAACCATTTGTATGTATATCTTTGTTTCAGGACCTGCTTCTAGGGAAAACTGGTATAAGGCAGCCGGCGTTTTACATCTGCCTCCCATTCCTTTTCATCGTCCCTGTGGCAAGTTCCCATTTCACCTTGGGTCAGACAGCGACCCCTCTCGGTGTGGTGATAGAGGCCACACAGTGTTTGTGCCCCAAAGGCCACATTGTGACCTTGACCCAGAGAAAGGACCTCAGGCTCGAGCAGAAGTGGTCATATCTGACACACTCCAAGTTTTAGAAGCTTGAGGTTCTGTAGTAGACTCCAGTTTTGAACAATTTGATGGAGAGAGCTTTCTTACATTATTCAAAATTTAAAAACTCATTTAAAAAGTTGAACTCATTTAAGGATAATATTAGCAAAGTGGGTTTTCGAAGTTTCTAATGGAACCAGAGGAGACTAACCGTCTTTCTCCCTCAAAGCAGCTGGAAGAGTAGAACTTCCTGCCTTTGTTGACAGCACAATTCCTTATCCACTAGGTCACCAGAGCTCCCTTAGTATGTGTCAGATACTTATGCACCAGGAGCTGAGCTTTGGCGTGATTCACTTACAAACCTGTCTAGTCCTCACAGTAACTTACAGACCCAAACACTACTGTTGTCAAGTCGATGCTGACTCCTAACAATACCATGTGTTACAGAGAGCAGACCTGGAGGGCTTTCTTGGCCATAATCTTTACAGAAGGAGTTCACCAGGCCTTTCATTCACGGCATGAGTGGGTAGGTTCAAACTTCCAACTTTTATAG
Source organism: Elephantulus edwardii (assembly GCF_000299155.1). NCBI lineage: Eukaryota > Metazoa > Chordata > Mammalia > Macroscelidea > Macroscelididae > Elephantulus > Elephantulus edwardii. The sequence continues at coordinate 902,774 of NW_006399866.1, read as the reverse complement.
TAGTTATCATTGTTAGGTGCCATCAAGTCGAGTATGACCCCATGAGAAACAGATCTGAGCCCTGTCCTATCCTGTGCCAGCCTCACAATCTCTAACACTCTTGAGGCCGTTGCTGCAGTCACTGTGTCAGTCTGCTGGCCGAGGGTTGAGGAGTACGGACTGTGGGTCCCAAGTCCCATTATTATGCCTTCTCTCAGATGAAGACACTAAGGCAGCGAGAAGTCATACTGCTGGCAGTCAGCCGACTTCCATAGTCAAGTCTTCATGCTCCACAGTTGGGGCAGAAAGGCATGTGTTTTGTCAGTCTTCCTTATTTTTGAACATTTCTTTCTCTTTGCTAGTTACCATAAACAGTAAACAGCAGGCAACCTTGCCCTGGTTCCTGTCAGCCTCCTTAATTATTTCCTTTGGGTGGATTGCTGGAAAGATAATTACTGGGTCAAAAGGCAGTGATGTCTTTAAGACTCTTCTCCCAATTGCCCAGCTCTGGCCTTGCCTGTGGTTTTCCCACGCTGGCCTAGTCGATACTGAGCATCCAGACAACGGCAGGCAGGGGGCGCCAGAGGGCAGCCAGGGCTGGGCAGGCATCGTGCAGTCCCGGCAGCTTCAGAAGGGCCGTGGGAGGGTGCAGGCATTGCCTGAGAGGCCTGGCCCAGCCCATGCCCATCTGGACCCCATGTGTAGTCAAAGGACCCCTTGCTCTTACAGCTCTGAGGATCCTGCTTCTTTGGACTCACCTGCTCTTCCTGAGACTCCTTCCTTCACTGTCCTGGGGCCCAGTTCCAACCTGCTTCTCCCCTCAGGCACTACAAGACAGGGCCCCCAGCTCCTGGCTCTCCTCCTCGGAGCTTGCTAGGCCCTTTGACCCAAGCATGAAAGTGTGGGAGACCCCCCAAAGACAGTCTCCCCACCTCATCACCCTTGCCTGCTTCTTGTTCAATTCTCCTGAGTTAAATGTTCCAAAGTGGGGCAGTAGAGAGAGAAGCCCACCACTCCTCCCTGTGCCTGCAGGGAACAAGGCCAGCTTTCCCTCCTCTCAAGAGTGGTCAGCCATGGGACAGCTAGGAGCTGGGGGCTGTGAGGTCTCAGCCCAGCCCACTGGATGCCCTCAGCTCCCAGGCACCACTTGGTTCTACCTTGAGCAATAATTGCTCAGAGCAGTAATCCTGTGGTGGGCGCCCCGCTGGGGAGCATGAACGAGCTGCCCGGAGGGCAGGTTTGGAAGCAAGGTTAGTCTCAAGTGGCCTTCGAGGTGCCACCCAGCAGATTATCCACACCCAGCGCGGCCCCAGAGGCTGGCCCCCGGGCCCAAAAAGAAGGCAGCAGGCTATTAAAGAGCTTCGTGGGAAGGGGTGGGAAGGGGTGAGGCGGGGAGGCAGAATAATCAAGCTGTCCTGATTGTAATTGTCCAGAAGGTGCTGGCCTCACTCATAAACACGCCGACCGAGCGCGCCGGCCTCTGCGTCTCCACAGGACTTCTCCCTGCTGGGACTGTGCTGGGTAATGTTCTTTCAACATAACTCTATTTAAATTCACATTTCCATCATCCCCCAGAGGAGCCAGCGAGCGAGCTGAGCTGCGTGGTATAAGCCGGGAAAGGATTAGATGGGGTGGGTGTTATTTTCTTCCTTTTATTTTTCCCTTAGTGATGGAGATAGGGTGGGGGGTGGGGGGAGGACTCTTCTAGAATCCTCAGTCACAGAACTGGAAGAGCTGGCAGTGGTCATCTCACTCAATCCCTTCATGTGGAAGACTGAGACCCACGGGGAATGTCCAGTAGAGTCTCCTTCCCAGACCCTTCTGGGGGCTAGACCCTGGGCAGGTGTCAAGGCAAGCCCTGGGTGAGGTCTCATGGGGGCCTTTACACCTGGAGACCTGGCATTTGTCCCCTTCTTGCTGGCAGGTGATTCGACTTTTCTCCAAGCTAACATGCTGGGCAGCCCAGCAGCCCCACCGAGGTCCAGCCCCTTCTCTGCCGCTCTGCTGCACCCGAAGTCATGAGTCACCTCTCTCCAGCACACAGCAGGGCCTCATTTTCTTTGCAGGAGGTCCCCAGGGGCCAGAGGCCATGGCCTCTCTGGAACAGAGGAGGGGCAGGTGAGGGGAGAACAGTCAAACGTGGGCCCGGCACAGGGCCAGACCAACTGGCCAAGAAAGTGGCTCCCAGGGGAGCCAGAGCTGCTGAAGCTGGGGAGATGGAGTGGCTATCGGGGAAGAGGGGGAGCGAGCGTTGGAGGGGGCAGTGGCTGCAGGCTTCGGTGGGTTCCCAAGCCCGCAGGGAGCACAGGCCCTGTCCTTGTGGATGTGGACTTGCTCACCTGGACTTGAGCCTGCAAGGTGGGCGGGGAGGTGGGAGGCAGCAGGGGGAGAGGATGAGCTGCATCTGGGAAGGAACTCCTTGCCTTTGGAGTGCCAGAAATGTTCAAAGAAGCATCTGGCTTTGTGTTTTCTTCATTTTTCCCATTACTGACAGCCTGGGCGTTGTGGAAGGGGCTGCATCCTGGCCCAGATTTCCACTCTGACAGGTGGCCTGGCCACCAGAATGGTCGCAGGACAAGGGGGCTCACCCTCTCCAAGCAGACTGCGCAAAGCCCTGGGGCCCCATGCACTGTGGTTAGCCATTCTCCACCACTCACGTGGGCTCAGAAAACTTGCTCTACAAGTCTCCTCACCTGTAACACTCATATGTTTGGGAGTGGCCTCCAAGAGAGCTCTAAACTAGTGGAAGATGCTGGAACTTCTGTCCTCTAGGAGTGAGGGGACATTCCATCCTGGGCAGGGGTGATAGGGTGGCTGTGCTCAGACTCTGAGGCTTTGAGCCACCACAGTTTATTCCTGATGTCAGTGGTGCTCTTCGAAGCTTCTGTGACTCAAGCTTTTCTCACATGCTAGGCCCTGTGCTGAATCCTGACTGAGTTTCAGGGAGGTTAAGACACTTGTCAAGGTTATGCAGTCAAGAGTCTTCATCACTATCTTGTGTTACCACAGCAGAGTCGCGCGGATGGCCTTGGGTAAGGAGGTGAGAAGAGCTCTGCCTTCTTAGCTAATTGCCTTCTCAGATGAGCTCTGTGAACCCAATCCAATCCAATCATGTTCCCTCTTTGGCTTCAATTCCCCTATTTGTAATCAGACCATCCCTTAGGACTATCTTGGAGGTCAATGGAGATAAGGAGCCATGAAGTTACTTTGCAAATGGTTAAATAAGAGTTGCAGACTCAAGGGAGCTCTGGTGGCCTAATGGCAAGAAGGTGCACTGCAATTCCAGAGGTGCATGGTTCAAATCCACCAGATACTCTACTGGAGAAGGAGGAACAATCTCCTGTATGAATCAGATCCGATTTGACGGCACACACACACAAAATAATAAAATAAAAAACAATTAAAGAGTTGCAAACTCAGATACTGACTGAGCAGGCAGGTAACCAGGTGTGTCCTCATACCCAGAGGCTTAGGGAATGTCGACTGGGTGGATTGGGAACATGGTGTGCTGTAATCCTCCAGTGGGCCTGCCACTAGCATGAGCTGGAAATGAGGGGTTAACATGGTACAATGTAGACAGATAGATGTAATTCTATTCCCAAACTTGCTACTTGCTGAATATTCCATGGACTACCAAAAGGATAAATAAATCTGTCTTGAATAAAGTGCAACCAGGGTGCTCCTTAGAGACAAGGATGGTGAAATGTCATCTCATTGACTTTGAGAGTTTTTTTCGGGAGGAACCAGTCTTTTGAGAGAGAGTATGCTGGGAAAGGTAAGGAGTCAGTGAAAGAGAAAGACCTTCGATGAGACAGAGTCACACAGTAACTACCACAATGGGTTTGAGCGTGACAAGAGATCCCGAGGCTGGTACAGGACAGAGCAGGGTCCAGATCTGTTCATAGGATCACTATGAGACATAGTCAACTCGACAGCACCAAACAACATCTGACTTTGAGCAAATGAGTTCACTTCTCCAAACCTTAATTTCTTCATCTGTAAATGAGGTTGATAACAGTAATACGAGTAATTTCTTTACATGATCTTGAAGATGCAATTAGATAAGGCACGTAAAGTCCACGTGCCACTAAGCGTACAGGGCTCAATAAACATTCACCACTGTTGCTATTCTTTCCCCTTTTCTTTAGTTTTTAAACTTGTTATATCATTACTACAACTATTATCAAAGAGCTCTCGTGGCCTAGTCTGTAGAGAGTTTCTCGGATAACTCAAAGATCTCTCCTCTCTGATGACACAAATCCACCAGTGACTCTGAGGGAGAAGCAGGCAGTCTCCTGTATCACCACCACCAATACCACTCTCAGTGCCACCACCACAACCACCACCATCACCACCACCACTGCTGCCATCATCACCACCAACAGTACTACCATCACCAACCACCACTGCTACTACCACTACTGTCATCACCACCACCACCAATAGTACTATAATCACCACCACCACTACGCCATCACCAACAATACCACCACTACGACTATCATCACCATCACCATTATGACCATCACCGCCACCGCCACCACTACAATATCACTGCCAACAGCACCTCCACCACTACCTCCCCTACCACCTCCACCGTCACCACTATTTCGACCATTATCATCATTCCTCTCATAAATACCAACATCACTATCACCACCAATATCTCTACCACCTCACCACCATCACCACTGCTACCACCACCACTACTGTCACTACTCCCCTTGTAACTACCATCACCATCATAATACCACTGCCGCCATCACTACTGCCACCATCATAACTACCACTCTACACAACAGAGCAACGACTAGTCCTCTTGCAAACCTTGATCTCACTCTCCCCTCAGACCCTCAGATAGATACACCCTAGAACCTGAAGCACAGCTGAGCAGACCCACCCTTGAGCAGTGCCTATGGAATTAAAGCCCCTGCCCTGCTGGTAGGACCCAGCTGTTAATTTCTTGATTACCAGGCTCTGAAACTATCCCAGCTCGGGCCCACCCTGTGAGGCCTGATTACGGAGCAGGTGCCTATTTTTGGCCAAGATTTGCTGCTGGCATCCCCAGCTGGCTCTGTGGCCCTCACCTTTCCCCATAAGTTAGTGATGTCAGAGTAGAGGGGCTCACAAAAGGGTTGAATAGAGTCGCTGTGAGCTCACTACTCCATGACTCCAGCCCCTAAGACACACACGGATGCTGGGTGGAACCAAGCAAGACTATGCTGATTATGGTTTATCCAGAAACCTGGGGATCTGGGGTTCAGCCCCTGACCACCCCACGCCTCCACCTGGTGAGGCCTCAGGGAAGGAGTCAGGGACAGGGACAGGGAGGTGAAGTGAGGCTTGACCATGATTCCATGGAGAATACTGTCTTGGTCCAAACACCAGAGGTCTAACTTGCCCAGAACAAAGTGGCTTATGAGGGAGCTCGACTCTGACCCCCCGAAGATGCCTACCTCGAGGTAGCACCTACCTGTAGACTCAGGAGAAGCGGGCCCAGGGACTAAGGCCTGGGCAGCCACATACGCACCCATCCGGGTCTTTAACAGAAGTGGGAAGACTCTTGAACCCTGAACTCATGACCCTGTGGTCATGTGATCAGACCGTTCCAGCCATGGTGACCGCAGGGTGGTAGAGTGGAGGTGGAGGCAGAGCTCGCTCTGAAAGGTTCAGCCGCTGTTATAGGTTGGAAGGCTCTGCTGCCCACATGCTTTTGTTCGTGGCCATTTAAATCACTGGCATCTTTGTGCCTGCCTTTCCGCAGCCACTGAAATAAGAGTCTCTATGGTCTAAAATCTTGGGATCAAAATCTCAGGAACAAAGAATCTTAGAATTGTGAAATCACAAGCTTCCCAGGATGTTTGGGAAAATGACAGGGGGTGGGGGGAAGAGTGAGAGATAATAAATGGCAAAGGAATTTGAAAATGCTTCCCAAATGTGAGGATGGCTGATTTCTTTGTGCCATCTTAGAGGGTGGGTGTGGGGCGTCTGGTAGGGGGTGGGAACACGAAGGGGGCTGGAGAGACATTAGAAGCTGCCAGGACACCTGCTTCTTCTTGAACAAGAACCCAGCGATGTGACACATCACTCCAGATGTCCCCCAGTTCTTCAGCTTTCTCCCCCTCCTTCCAGCCGCCCTGCTGGGCCCCCTCCCACCACCTTGAGACTCTGCCATGACCTAGAGGGTTGACCTCTCTGCTACACTCTTCCCATCTGTCAGAGGCGGTGCCTCGAGACCACCAATGGCTTGCAAATCCTTACCAGCCACAATCCCCCCACCACACCCGTTCAAAGGAGATCTTCTTACACAGAATCCTAACAGTCTGACAACAGGGTCCGATGGGGTGGGGGTTACTAAAGGTTACCCAGGGCCCCTTGCCAGCCTTTCAATTTCTTTTCTTCATTTGCCCTTTCTGCATTCGGTACCTCAAACTCACTCCACGAAACCCAACACCGCAAAGTGCATTTTCAGCTACTACTTAGAGGAACACAGGAGCCCTAGTGGCACAGCGGTTAAGCACTCGGCTGCTAACTGAAAGGTTGGCAGGTGAAGCTGACTCATCAGTGGCTCCACGAGAGGGGGCGAGACACTCCGCTTCCCTAAGGTGATGGACTTGAGAACCCAGTGGGACAGTTCAGCCCTACAGAGATTCTGTGATCCAGAATCGACTCAACACCAGTGGGTTAGGTGAGCTCTGTATTGAGATGATATCTCAAACTTCCTTCGATATGGATTGCATCTAAATGTCAACAAAACAAAGATTCTTACCACTGGACCAATAGCTAACATCATGAGAAGTGAAGAAAAGATTGAAACTGCCAACTGTGTCTTGGATCCACAATTAGCACACTTGGTACCAGAAGTCAGGAAATAGAGACATGTTGCACTGGAAAAGTCTGCAGTTAGGGACTTCTCCAAATTATTGAGGCGTAATGATGTCAGTTTGAGGACCAAGGTATGTCTGATTCAGGCCATGGTCTTTCCAGTCATTTGAAATGTATCTGAGAGCTGGACAGTGAATAGGGATGTCAGAAGAGTAATGTCTTCAAGCTGTGGTGTTGGAGAAGAGCACTGAACATTCCATATGTCTTGGAGAGGTTGCAGCCAAAGTGCTCCTTGGAAGCAAAGATAATAAAGCTTTGCCTCACATACTTCAGGCTTGCTGCTAGCAGGGGCTATTCCTTGGAGGAGGACATAATGCTCAGAAATGCAGAATCTGCAAAGGAGAGGGAGACCCTCGACCAGGTGGATTGACACGGTGACAGCCACTGTGGGCTCTAATGATCAGGAAGAATGATGATGGCACAGGATAGTATGGGGTTCAGGGGTGTTGTCCACAGGGTTTCCCTCGACTCAGCAGCGCCTAATAATAACAACACCTCAAACTTCTACATGTCATCATTGGTTCCTAGGATGCTCAGGTGAAGGCCTCCCCAGGGGAGACTAGGACAGTGCAGCTGTAATGGAGGAGAGGGTCCAGAGGGACAAGACCTGTATCCTCTGCATGGCACTTTCTAAGAGAACCAAGAAATTCTTATATTAGTTTCCTTTTGTTGTTGTTATGTTCTGCCGAGTCACCTGCAACTCATACTGACCCTAAGAACAACAACCCTAAACCACGCGCTGTCCTATGCCAATCTCGCTTTTTCTGACACACCTACCCTATTAGCCCAGTCACTGAATCAATCCACCTCATAGAGGGTCTTCCTCTCCTGTGCTGTCCCTCCACCTTCCCAAGAATGATGTCCTTCTCCAAGGACTGGTCCCTCCTTACAACATGCCCAGAGTTATGTTAGACGAAGCTTCAGAAGCCTGATTTAACCCCCTCTAGGACAAACCTCCCAGATAATCTGTTCTGAATACAGGTTGAAAAGGTATGGAGACAGAACACATCTCTGGCATACACCCTTCCCAATTTTGAACCATGCCGTGTTTCTGTGCTCTGTTCTGAAGACTGCCTCTTGGTCCAAGTATAGGTTTCTTATTAGCACGATCAAGTGTTCTGGGATTCCCATTCTTCTCAGAGTCAGCCACAGTTTGTTATGATCTACACAGTCAAATGCCTTTGCATAGTCAATGAAACACAGATAGACATTCCTCTGGTATTCCCTGCTTTCAGCTAAGATCCATCTAACATTAGCTACAATACCCCTAGTTCCACGACCCCTTCTAAACCTAGTCTGGACTTCCGGCAGTTCTCTGCTAATGTGCTGTTCCAGTCGTTTCTGGATAATCTTTAGTAAGAATCTTGCTTGCATGTGAAATCAATGATATTGTACTATAGTTTACACACTTTTCAACCTGTATGCAGAATAGATTATCCGGGAGGCTAGGTTCTATGAGAAGTGTGGCGTCAGGATTGGTGGAAGATCTATCAACAATCTGCGTTATGCAGATGACACAACCCCGCTTGCTGAAACTGAGGAGGACCTGAAGCGCTTGCTGCAGAAGGTCAAGGACTACAGCCTTCAATATGGATTGAGGCTCAATGTCAAGAAGACAAAGATTCTCACCACTGGACCAATTGGAAAGCATCAGGATGGATGGTGAAGAGATTGAGATTGTTCACAGCTTTAGTTTGCTTGGCTCCACAGTCAACACTCTTGGCACCAGCAGCCAGGAAATTAAAAGACATATTGTGATGGGAAAATCCGCTGTCAGAGATCTCGCCAAAGTACTGAAGAGCAATGATGTCACTCTGGAGACTAAGGTGTACCTGATACAGGACATGGTCTTTGCAATCATTTGCTGTGCTACAGAGAGTTGGACAATGACTAGGGATGACAGAATGAGAACTGATACATTTGAGCTGCAGTGGTGGAGAAGAGTATTGAATATACCATGGACAGCTAGGAGAACAAACAGGTTTGTCCTGGAGAGGGTGAAACCAGACTGCTCCTTGGAGGCAAGGATTCTGAGGCTCCGTCTAACATACTTTGGACATATTGTAAGGACGGACCGGTCCTTGGAGAGGGACGTCATGTTTGGGAGGGTGGAGGGACAGCGCAGGAGAGGAAGACCCTCTATGAGGTGGATTAATTCAGTGACTGGGATAATCGGGATGGGTGTGTTGGAGGCAGTGCGATTGGCACAAGATAGAGCAGGGTTTAGGGCTGTTGTACATAGGGTCACTATAGTGACTCGACGGCAAATAACAGCAACAACAAGACAAACCTGTTCTTTTTCTTATCAGCCCATGACATATTCAATACTCTTCTCCTATACCACAGCTCAAAGGTATCAATTCTTCTTCTATCATCCCTCGTCATTGTCCAGCTCTCTGACACATACCAAGTGATTGCAAAGAGCATAACAGTTGTACCTTGGTCTCCAGAGTGACATCATTACTTTTCACTACTTTGGAGAGGTCTCTAACAGCATACTTTTCCATTGCAATACATCTTTTAATTTCCTGGCTGCTGGTGCCAAGAGTGTTGATTGTAGAGCTGAGCAAACTGAAGCTGTCAACAATCTCAATCTCTTCACCATCTATCATGATGCTGTCAAATGGCCCAGTGGTGAAAATCTTTGTTTCCTAGGGCAGTCATAACAATGTACCAGAAAACGGGTGAGAACAGAAATTCATTGCTCTGGAGGCAACAAGTGCAAATTCTGAGTGTTGGTATGGCCTTACTGTCTCCAGAGATCCTGTCTTGCCTCTTTCAGCTTCTGGTGGCCTGGTCATTCCTTGACTTATGGCTGCAGTTTTACTCCATTGTCACGTGGATGTCTTCCCTCTGTCTTCAGGCCTCTTCTCTTTCACAAGGTCTTACTGAGATTGAAGCAAGGTGCAGCTGTTTAAGTACAAACTCATACTTGCTTTACTGATAATATTTTCAAAAGCTTATTTCCAAACAAGGTCAAGTTTGTAGGTGTCAGGGGTTGTTGTTATGTGCAATCGAGTGGCCTGCGACTCATAATGACCCTATGTACAATGGCCCTAAATCCTGCTCTACCCTGTGCCAATCTCATTGTCTCCAACACACCTACCCGCATTACCCCAGTCACTGAATTAATCCACCTCATAGAGGGTCTTCCTCTCCTGCGCTGTCCCTCCACCCTCCCAAACATGATGTCCCTCTCCAAGGACTGATCCCTCCTTGCAATATGTCCAATGTATGTCAGATGAAACTTCAGAATCCTTGCCTCCAAGGAGCAGTCTGGTTTCACCCTCTCCAGGACAAACCTGTTTGTTCTCCTAGCTGTCCATGGTATATTCAATACTCTTCTCCACCACTGCAGCTCAAATGTATCAGTTCTCATTCTGTCATCCCTAGTCATTGTCCAACTCTCTTTAGCACAGCAAGTGATTGCAAAGACCATGGCCTGTATCAGGTACACCTTAGTCTCCAGAGTGACATCATTGCTCTTCAGTACTTTGAAGAGATCTCTGACAGCAGACTTTCTCAGTGCAATTCATCTTTTAATTTCCTGGCTGCAATGCCAAGAGTGTTGATTGTGTAGCCAAGCAAACTGAAGCTGTGAACAATCTCAATCTCTTAACCATCTATCATGATGCTGCTAATCGGCCCAGTGGTGAGAATCTTTGCTTTCTTGACATTGAGCTTCAAACCACATTGAAGGCTGTAGTCCTTGACCTTCTACAGCAAGCGCTTCAGGTCCTCTTCAGTTTCAGTAAGCAAGGTTGTGTCATCTGCATAACACAGATCATTGATGAGTCTTCCTCCAGTCCTCATGCCACAGTTCTGCTCATAGAGCCCAGCCTCCCAGATAATCTGTTCTGCATACAGATTGAAAAGGTATGGAAATAGGACACATCCTTGGCATACACCCTTCCCAGTTTTGAAACATGCGGTGTTTCCTAGCTCTGTTCTGATGACTGCGTCCTGGTCCAAGTATAGGTTTCACATATCCTCCAAGGGTTGAGACACAATTTAGCTCGTAATCCAATGGGCACTTCAGGAAATTCATTATGAATGTGATGGGATGGGAGAGGTGATGGGGGCTTGAACCAGTGGAGAGACGGGGTGAGGCAGCAGGACGGAGAGAGTCGGCAGGTCCTGAGATCCCAATAATGACCTTTCATTGCTCCACATGCATGTGAAAGCTGGACAATGAGCAAAGATTGTGACGTTGAAGAGCACTGAAATTCCAGGGATTGTCAGAAAGACAAGTCAGTCTTGGCGGAAGTGCAGCGAGAGTGCTCCTTAGATTTCCGGACGACAGAACTTTATCTCACATTCTTTGCACATGTTGTCAGGAGGGGCCAGGCCTTAGAAAAGGACATGACGCTGGGAGGGTGGAGGGTCAGCGAAAGAGAGGAAGATCTTCAAGGCCATGGATCGGTGCAGAGCCGGGAGCACGGGTTTGGATGCAGCAGAGCATCAGGATGTTGCTGGATAGAGTTATTTATAGGGTCGTTGAGAGTTGTAGGCCCCTAATAACAACAACAACTGGTACAGCTTTGTTGGAATGCACAGCTGGTAAGCCTGGGATTGTTCAGATTTCAACAGTCTATGACAATCTAGGTCGTATAGCCCTGGTCTGTCCACTTGCTGTACAGAGGTAACTCGTGGTTACTGTGAAGCTGAACACTGTGACACTGATGTGTCAAATGCGAGAATAGTTCCCCATGGTGGACAGTGTTTGGTGGAGTTCTCAAGCTTGGAAGTAGGAGTGGCATCCACTTCTGAAATAGCTTGTCTCTGGAAACCCTATGATCCTGGAGAGAGGATGAAAGTTATACAAGTGTCCATGTCTCTCGTTCATAGGGTCGCTATGAGTTGCCTATGACTCGATGGCACTCAACAACAACAACATGACAACATGGAGTTGTGTTGCCATCCAAGGGGTGCAACCTCCTGTGTATTTACAGGTTCAGAAAACCCCCTGAAGGGTCAACTATGTGTCAGCTCTTACTCAGAGGTGGATTACAAAAACAACGTGGCAGTTCTTTGAGGATTCTGTGATTGGTTCTCAGACAATGGTGCCAACATTTGGGGTACAGATACACCTCCCTCCAAAGCCCCCTATGACACTGTCCTGCCTTAGTGGAGGATGTCTCTAGCCTACTTCCTACTGTAACAGAGATACTTAGCACAGGTGGGGGGAGCAGAGGATAAGGGGACCTGAGGAGGCAGTTGCCTGTCTCACAGAAGGGGGGTTGCTTCTTGGAGCGGTGTAGACAGCTGGAGTCAGGTCCTGCTTGTGCGGTTCATCAGACGTCCTCATGATATTAATAATGAAAAGCCACCTCTCTCAGCGACCGCGGGCCCTGTGCTTGGCTCTGGCAGGAGCCTGGAATACCAACTTGGTCTGGAGATGCCATCACAGACAGATGAGTGGGTGCTGTGTGGCTATGCTGGGCAGGGCATCTCTCCAGGCAGCCTGCCTGCACCCCCAGGGGCTGTCTGAGATCTCTTTAAAGATGCTTTGTTAAGTCCTATTAAATATGCATTGGCCCCACTTAAACTTTAATGTCCCACTTTGAGGTGTCACATTTTTCACCTCCTCCTGGGATGTGGGAGGGTTGAGCCTTCCACTCTCTGGCAGGGGGAGTCCAGGCAGGGGCAGGGCAGGGCCTGGGGGAGCCTGACTGAGTGACCACCTCACTGACCATCTCAGCCTTGGAGGAGGGCCAGCCTGGGGCATCCGAGTGGGGAGACTGAACCCCAAATCTCAAACCTCTTCACTACCCCCCAGCTGGAGATCCTGTCATGAGAGTCAGCCCAGTAGACTAAGCAAGGGGTGGTCTGGCCTTTCCTGCAAAGGATGGAACAAACCCAGTTGTGACTCTTGGCGCACCCAAGTATTTTGGAGTAGAATTGCACTCCCTAGGGGGTTTTGTAGCTGTGACCTTTTGGGAGCCGACTGCCAAGTCTTCCTTTGGGGTACCTCCAGGTGTATTTGAACCGCCAGTCTTATGGTTCACAGCCGAGCACTTAATCACTCAGGGACTCCAAGAAAGAGCCAAACAGTAGGAATTTTAAGCTTCGTTTCAAATACCGGCTCTGTCGGCTCTGTCGTGTGAGTCTCTCTGCTCTCTTGTTACTATCCTTCAGGCATAGAAACCATTCTGACCTAACAGGCTGTCTGGATTTGGCCTGTGGGCGAGAGTTTGTTCACCCCTGGGGCTCAGACAGCATGTGGAGAGGGAGGCAATGAAGGGGCTTTGGAATCAAGGGCTCCCACCAGCCAGGAGAGTGACATTGAAAATGTCTAACAAGCCAGGCACTCCTGGCTTCCAGCGATCGGAACAACCCTTTTCCATGCCTGGGCTTCTCCTGGCTCTGTTGCTTACTGCTTCTCACCTGGGCAACCTCACATCTCTGGGCCTCTGTTTTTTCCCCGTGTAGAATGGGCATACAAGCAAGGCCTCAAAAACCTGTCATGAAGCAGAGGGTTGCCAGCAGATGGCATAAGTTAGGAGGAAGAATCACAGAAGGACTCAACATTGAAGAGGACCTAAAATTAGGACACTAAGCCTCCAGAACTGTGAGGCAATAAACTCTGTTGTTTAAATCCAAACACCCACCCTCCAAACCTGCCATAAAAGTGAAATTAAATAAGAAGGAGAAAACCAGGCAAGTCAAGAGTTCATGCGGTAGGAAGCCCATCAGAACCACTTCTTGTCATGGCAGTGGAATCAGAATCAACTCATAGCTCTCTCTCCAGCAGGCTTTCTGAGGCTGTAAATTGCATGGGAGGAGATTGCCCATCTTTCTCCTGCAGAACCACTGCGGGACTCTCGTCATTAGAGAAATGCCACCTTTGGGTTAACAGCAGAACTCTATAAACTGTGCCACCCAAATCACCTTAAAAAGTACTACAGGGAAACCATGCAGTGAGATAACATCTCACACCCACAACCAAAACCCTCCAAGATGCGGAGAAAGTGGCACCCTTGTGCAGCACTAGTGGGGATGTAAAGTGGTGCAGCTGTGTTACTCTGACCTCTGATCTTTGACCCGGTAATCCCATATTAAAGGCTTGAGAGCAAAGAAATTGTACACATAAGTTCTTAGAAGTATTTTTAATAGCCAAAAGGTGAAAAAGCCCAGATGCTTATTAGTAGATTAATACTAAACTAATGGTATTATATAGGTGCAGTGGAGTATTATGCAACTATACAAAGGAATGAAGTTCTGAGATATGCTACAACATGGATAAACCTTGAAAAAAATTCTAAGTAAAAAAAGTCATATACACAAGACCACATGTTGCATAATGCCATTTATATAAGAAATGACCAAGAATCAATGCCTTTGAGTTGTGGTGCTGGAGGAGAGTACTGAACACATGCCAAGAGAACAAACAAGTCTATCTTGGAGAAGGTGAAATCATGGTTCTCATTAGAAGCAAGGATTTTAAAGTTCTGTCTCTCATACTTTTGGCACATGGCCAGGAGGGACCAGTCCTTGGAGAAGGACATCATGCTTTGAGGATGGAGGAATAACCAAGGAGAAGACCCTGAATGAGATAGACTGACACAGTGACTGGGGTAATGGGGGTAGGTGTGTCAGAATCAATGAGACTGGCTCAGGACAGGGCAGGGCTCAGAGCTATTGTACGTAGAGTCCCTATGAGCTCGATGACACATAAGAACAACAACAGCAACAATGACTACAAATAAAGTAGTGGTTACCAAAAACTAGGAGGAGAATATCGGTTTAATGGTATAGGTTTCCTTTGGGGATGGTGGAAATTTCTGGAACTAGATATCGGTGTTGGTCACACCTCTTTGTAAACACACTAAATGCCACGGAGTTGTACCGTTTGAAGCAGATTTCATGTGAACATAATTTAAAAACTACAAACACTACAGAGATGCCTCAGCTGGTGGGACTGGAATCTGCTGTGTGAGACCCCGGAATCTGGAGTTTTGACTCTTCCCCAGGGCATCATTTTGGTAAACAAGAGAATCAGCGAAACAAAGGAAATGTTCCCCGAGATGCATTGAAGCAATAACCACAACAATGGGCTCGGGCATAACAGTGATTGTGGAAGGCGCTGGATGGGACACTTCCTTCTGCTGCACTTGGGGTCACCGCGAGTTGAAGCCAGCTTGCTGATCACTAACAACCACTGCAAACAAGCAATTCTGATGTACAGTCAGACAGGGTGGCAGCAACTTGTAGGAATGGACCCAAGGAGGTGTTTTGAGGAACAGGGACAGTGAGGACAGGACGGCACTTTGTCTAAAATGTTCTGTTCTATTGATCCCTTGTGAGAGGACAGTGACTCGTCCTTAACAAAGGAGTTGGGCTGGCTGGATGTTAGAAATACAAGTGAAACCAGTTGAGAAGAGGGAGAGGCCTGTATCCAAATCCCCTCTCCAGGCAGGTCAGTTCTATGATCTTGACTATGTCACTTGCCCTAGGGCAACTTCTATTTTCTCATTGGAAAATGGGCATTTTCTCTGCCTAACTCATTGCTGGGTGTTGGGTTACTGGATCGACTGAGTATATTAGAAGCTGTTGGAAAGAGTAACCATTACTGCTTCACTGTCACTGCTTGTCATCTCTTTTAACCCTCAAGGACAATGTCAGAGGACTTTGTTTTATGGGTACAAAACCCTGAGCTGGTACGATGAGGGCCTCACTCAGAGTGGAAAGTGGTCCCCACAGCCTCGAAGATCAGGATGTAGGAAGACCCACATGCTCCCTTAGCCCATATTGAGAGGCCTGGGGACCTAGGACAAGCCCGGCGGGTGAGAATGATAGTGGTCGCTGCAAGGTTCACGTCAGACCTCCTAGATTCCCCACATAGCCTCTAACTCAGCGTGGCTCATCCCCTTGGACTTGGAACTCACAGCTTATGCTCCAGTGAGTTTTCGGAGGCTGGAAATCACATAAGAGGAGCCCTATCTTTCTCCTGTAAAGCAACTGGTGAGTTTGAACCATCTGACTTTAAGCTGGCAGCACTGTTCCTTACCCTCCAGTCCACCAAAACTCCCTACACAGCCTCTAGGTCTCCAGACTTTCTGTTCTCTCTGCTTGTGTGTCTCTCTTACTGTGTGTTTTGGTGTCTCTGTGTCATGTGGATGTCATTGTGTGAATTTTTTCCCTGAGTCATGTGTCTATGTGTGTGTGTATGCGTCTTTCTGTGTGTTTGTGTATCTACTGTTCTGTGTTACTGTGTCGTATATGTTTGTGTGTTTCTCTGTCATGTGCCTGTCTTTCTGTGTGTGTTTCTCTGTGTTGTGTGTGTCTTTGTGTGTGTTTATGTGTCATGTGTATGTGGCTTTGTGTGTATGATTCTCTGTGTCGTGTATTTGTGTTTCTCTGTGTTGTATGTATGTTTGTGTCATGTCTGTGTCTGTGTGTTTGTCCCTTGTTTGTGTATGTTTGTCTCTCTAGCACGTGCCTGTCCCTCATCTGCCTGCTTGGTCCATTTATTTCTGTGTCTGTCTCTTTCTCATTGTGTATCATCTGCCTGTCTCTGTTGTGTCTGTTTAGGAGTATGAGAATGTGTATGAATGTATTTCTTTCTTTCTATTTCTGTGTGTGTGTGTGTGTGTGTGTGTGTGTGTGTGTGTGTTTCCACGTCTCTCTCCTTCCCTTCCCTCCTCCTCTTGAGTGGAGTATCGATCGCCCCGGCTTATTAAGCCCCATCAGTTCTTAGAACATTTGCCTTTGAACAATCTCAGCAGATAGACTGGATCCTGGGCCAGCGCCTCAGGCTTCTCGGGCCACACAACCCCCTGGGGCTCTAGCAGAGAAGGCTGCCCGTTCCACACTGACTCCTGCTTCGTGCAGGCTCCAGGCTGGGCCTGCCACTCCCAGCCTGTGGGCCGCCATTCCTATCCACGGTCAGCAGCTGGAGAGCAGTAGGCTGGGACCATCGCCACAGGAATAAGTGGTGTGGCCAGAGTCCCCAGAGGTCACTGAGACTGCCACTATAGCTGGAGTTTTTCTTACAAATTGTCCAGGTTTGACCCCCACTCATAATTATGCCATGTAGAAGGAGAACTAGCCTTGTCTGATGGGTACCCAGGGGATACAACTGTGGCACTGAAGTGCCAGGTACATGGTGGTTAACACAACTCAGCCTAGGGACAGCCTTATAAAGTGATTTTTTAATATTTTTAACCACCGATACACATTTTGTTTTCTGACATTGGTTACAATCTCCACATTATGACAGCACCCTGGTCACTTCTTCCTTGTGATTCTTGCTCCCTTTCATCCTTCTATCCTCACCCTTCTTGCCTTCTAAGCTTTGTTGTTGTGTACTGTAGAATCAGAATCAACCCATTGCTAAACCTCTGGTGAGTTTCCAGAGGC
Source organism: Elephantulus edwardii (assembly GCF_000299155.1). NCBI lineage: Eukaryota > Metazoa > Chordata > Mammalia > Macroscelidea > Macroscelididae > Elephantulus > Elephantulus edwardii. Next base: position 885,548 of record NW_006399866.1, on the reverse strand, counting down.
AGTTAATCCCACGGAAGGAGATTGTTCATTTTTCTCCTGCAGAGCAGCTGGTGGCCTCGAACCGTGTGCCTTTGGGATTGCAGTACAGTTTCTTGCCTTTAGACTATCAAAAATGACCTGCATAGTTGGTTGTTCTAAGAGCTGAGCATCTCCTGGTATTATTGTTCACATTAAATGGTGGTAAACCTCAAGTCACGATACTGAAAGATGCTACGGGCAAACTATTGAATGACCCAGAAAGCATCAAAAGAAGATGGAGAGAATACACAGAATCACTGTATCAAAAGAAGAACTGATTGATACTGAAAAATGTCAGGAAGAAACATACAAGCAGGAGCCAATGGTATTAAAGGAGGAAGTGGAAACTGCATTGAAGGCATTGGCAAAAAATAGGGTCCCAGGAAGTTGATGGGATAACAATTGACTTATTTCAATTAACAGATGCAGTCCTGAATGTGTTCACCTGTCTATGCCAGAAACTTTGGTGAAAGTTGTCTGGCTAATGGATTGGAAGGAGTCCATATTTGTTCCCATTCCCAAGAAAGGTGATCCAATGGGATGAGGGAAGTATCAAACAATATTATTATTATCACATACAAGCAAAATACTGCTATAGATCATTAAAATATGGCTAGAACAGTATGTAGATAGGGAACTGCCAGAGTTCAAGCAGCATTTAGAATAGGCTGTGGTACCCACTATATCATTGCTGATATCAGATGGATCCTAGTTGAAAGTAAAGAATACCAGGAGAATGTCTATTTGTGCAAAAGCATTTGGCTGTGTGGATCATAACAAATTGTGGCTGACATTAAGAAGAATGGGAGTCCTGGAGCATTTGATTGTGCTCATGTGAAACCTATACCTGGATCAGAAGGTTGTTGTGAGAACAGAACATGGGAACACCACATGATTTAGAATTAGGAAGGGGATGCATCAGGGTTTCTCACCAAACCTATTAAATCTGTATGCTGAGCAAATAATTCAAGATGCTGGACTCTATGAGGGGGAATGTGGCATCAAGATCAGAGAGAGACTCATCAACAACCTGCATTATTCAGATGGCACAGCCTTGCTTGCTGAAAGTGAGGACTTGAAGCACTTGTTGCAGAGGATCAAGGAATGCAGCCTTCAATATGGATTACATCTCAGTGTCAGGAAAACCAAGACTCTTACCATTGGACTGATAGGCAGCGTCATGATGGATGGAGAAGAGGTTGAAACTGTCAGCAACTTTATCTTGCTTGGATCCATAATTAATACCCTTGGTATCAGCAGTCAAGAATTAAGGAGAAATATCACACTGGGGAAGTGTGCAGTTAGGGATCTCTCCAAATTATTGTGGAGTAATGATGTCAATTTGAAGATGAAGATGTGTTTGATTCAGGCTATGGTCTTTGCAATCACATGCCAGGCATCTAAGAGCTGGACAGTGAATAAGGATGACAGAAGAAGAATTGATGATTTTGAGCTGTGATATTGAAGTCCTGAACATCACATGGCTGCCAAGATAGTAAATACATCTTGGAGAGGGAGCAGCAGGAGTTCTCTTAAGAGGCAAAGACGATGAGACTTGGCTTCACATAGTTCAGACATGTTGCTAGAAGGGTCTAAACCTTGGAGAGGGATATGATGCTTAGAAGGATGGAGGGTCCACAAAGGTGAGGGAAACCCTCAATCAGATGGATTGACATAGTTACAGCCATAATGGGCAGTGTCAGGAAGTGTGAAGATGACACAGGGACAGGGCTCAGATCTGTTGTTTATAGGGTCACTATGGGTTGTACTTGACGGCACCTAACAACAACATTGTTTAACTGAAAATTATGTCACAGGGATGAGTTTAGTTCAGGCTCAAAGGGTGGCTGGCTAAAAGCCACTTGAGAGTTCTACCATCTCTCCTAGACGAGAAGGCCTGGGCATTTCTATGATTTTTAGTTTTCCTACGTTTGCCTCCTAGTCTATGTGGGACCCTCTACCGTGATCCCTTTCAGAGCGGTCAGCGATCCCTTTCAGAGAGGTCAGCAGTGGTGCTGGGCACTATCTAGTTCTTCTGGTCTCAGGACTGTGGAGGTTGAGGTCATGTGACCCATTTGGACTACAGGCTAATTGTTCTCATACATCTTTGATTTTCTTCATTTTCCTTTGCTTTGGACAGGAAGAGCTCAATAGCTGCACATACCTTATAGGGCTGTTTACCAGGGTTAGTTTGTTTTTTTTTTCTTTCTTATTAGCTTTTAAGACCCTGTTGCTACTTATCAGAGTGAGATGCAAAACATTGTCTTTGTGGACTAGGTTGTCCCATTGACTTGATGTCCCCAGAGACTGTGGTCCTGGGGCCCCATGACCACTGACTCATTCCCTCAGGGCATTTGGTTAAGAAGCTGACATAATTTTGCCCCCTGTTGGCAGGGCAGCCACTCTTGCCAGTTTAGTTACTCACCTTGGCTCAGGCTGCAGGAGGAAGAGACTCAAGGGCCCCTCTAACAGGCCTGGAGGCTGGGCGCTTCACTGTGGGTATTGTTTGGAGGACTCTGGGCGGCTCTGAGTGACCAGCTCTTCATATTCTAGAGCTGAGCAGAGAGAATGGAATGGCCCCAGACTGGAAGGTGCCGGTGCAAGGGCTGAGACCGCCCTGGATGAGGCTGCAGGATATCCCACCTCCAGGACAAAGCCGAGACCCCTTCCTGGTTCCCTGAGGGACTGTCCATGCTCCTGTCTCCAGTCCTCCCTCTCCCCCCATCAATTAGTTCTTCCATTCCCTAAACAGAAACTCTTGGTCTCTTTCTTACCCCTGAGCCTTTGCCCAAGCTGTTCCCCGTTCTCTCTGCCCAGAGCACTCCCCTCTTGCCCCTACTCTCCACCCCAGGTGGCTTCTTTGTGTAAACTGAGACCCTCTTCTCTGAGCAGACCTGCCTGCACCCCCTTGGACCGTGTGGTGCCCCCATCACCTCTCCTCATCCCCAGTGGCCTGACTAGCCCAGAGCCGGCCTTGTTGGAGAAGGGGTAGAGACTCCATCCCCTGTGATGGAGGGTGCATTGGCCTCACTGGAGCTTCCCCAGGGTCCTGGAGATGCCTGAGTGGAGCAATCCTGCCTGGCTCCTACGTGCAGGGGGCAGAGTGCGCTCTGGGCTGTGCCCTGGGAGCATGCGGGGAATAAGAGACACAGAGGGCAGAACCCACAATCCCCACCACCATGGGGGCATGTCGGTGTCTGGCACGCGAGCTGGCTCCAGCCAGGCTGGGGCACTGTGTGGGCTCCCAGTGGGCAGGAGGATCGAGAGCAACAGGGCACACTGTGATCCTGGCTGCTCTCCCTCACCGTCACACTCACATCTCTTCAACCTCAAGGGATTTCTGAGTATCCATAGTTAATGATGGCAAAAGGGCCACAGGGTTAGAAACATGGCAAGGATTCTGTATTAGTTACCTAGGGCTGTTGAAGAAAATTTCCACAGACTAGGAGACTTGAGACAACAGAAATTTATTTTCGTGGTCTGGAGGCTAGAAGGCTGAAATCAAGGTGTGGGCAGGGCTTTACTCCTTCCGAAGGTTCTAGGGGAGGATCTGCCACCTTCGGCTTCTGATGGCTCCCGGCGTGCCTTGGCTTACGGCTTCATCTCTCTACTCTCTGCCTCCATGGTTACACAGCCTTCTTCTCTATGTTTCTGTCCAAATTGCTTTCTTTTTATGAGGACACTCGAGTAGGGGAAGTCTGGTAGCCTAGTGTTTAGGGAGCTGTGCAGTCAACCCAAAGACAGGCAGTTCGAATCCACCAGCTATTGCGAGGAAGAAAGATGGGAAGTCTCCTCCCATGTGGTTTATAGGTTCTGAAAACCTGCTGGTGGGGCAGCTTTGAGTCAGTTCTAACTTGAAAGCAATGAGGTTGAGGCTAATCCAGAATGATCTCACCTTAACTTGACAACATCTGCAAAGACTATTTTCTCCCAAGGTCACTTTCATGGGTGCTGGAGTTAGGATTTAAGTCTGTCTCAGGCGGGGTACAACGAAACTGATTTAAAAAAAAAATTGTTACCATGGAGGGCTGAAAATGCCAAGCCCCTCCACTAGAGAACATTCACCTAACGTCATCAGGTTATCACCCCAAACACTGCCGCCTACTCCTCACAGACACTTGGAGCCTGGTGGGACACCCCACCACTTCTCCCAAGGCTCCAGGGCAGGAATAGTGTCAGGTGAGTCTGGTGTCTCCTCTCTGATGGGTGTGTCTTCCCCAGGAATAAAGATCCATGAGTGGTTACTTGTAGATAGGGACACTCCCTTACCCAGGGACTGCTCAGGAGAAAAATCTCCACTGAGGGTTCTCATCCGATTTAATCTCTTAGTCAACAGTCCCCACTCAGGGGATGCAGGTCCAGAGGACAGACCTGGGGGGTGGGGTGAGTTCCTAACATTCACAGCTACAGGTTCTGGGAAATTCCCTGGATCTTCATGACGGTCATTAGAAGTGAGTGCTATCATCGTACCCATTACACAGAGAAGAAAATTGAGGCTTTCACCAAGACATTCAGTGACTTGCCCAAGGTCACACAGCCAGCAAGGGGATTGGAATGCTATATATGTCTTCAAGCTTCAAGTCTTTACCATCCACAGCTCTGCACCAGTGCTGGGCACGTCCTCAAAGCCAGAGGCCTGGAAGTTCTCTGAACATGAGCCTCAAAAGGAGCCCAGAGCCTGAACACAGGCACCGGGTGCAGCTGGACCACTAATCAGGAAGGACAGTGAGTTCACCCGTGAAGAGCAGTGGTTTGACCATGACTTTCCCTGGGTGTAGAAGGTCATGCTGGGTCTGTGGCTTGACTGGGATGGGCAGAGATATTCAAACGCACCTTCACTGATACATGACCATGTGACTGGTTGACTGGTGTCAGCCAGTGCAAAGCTTGCGCTCATTTTATATTAAGTGTCCTCAAGTTGACCATGACCCACAACCATGACCCTATGAACAGCAGTTCTGAACCTTGCCCTGCCCTTTTCCATCTGTATCATCTCTGACATACTTGAGAATGTTGATACAGTCACAGTGTTGATCCGTCTTGTTGAGGGTCTCCTCTCATTTATGCATTCTTTATTAGAATGTTGTTAAGTGTCATCAAGTTGAGTACAACTCATAGCGACCCTGTGAACAACATTCCTGAGCCCTGTCCTATCCTGTGCCATTCTCACCATTCAAGATATACTTGAACCCATTGCCACAGACACGGTATCAATCCATGTGGATGAGGGTCATCTTTTTGCTGTCCATCTTCTTTTCCAAGCAAGATGTCCTTCTCGGAGGAACAGCCTCTCCTAACAATGTGACCAAAGTATGTGAAACGAAGCTTCATTATCTTCACCTCCAAGGAGCACTTTGGCTCCACTTTCTCTAGGACATACCTGTCTGTTCTTTTGGCAGACCTTGGGACATTCAGCACTCATCTCTCACACCACAACTCAAAGGCATCAATTCTTCTCGGGTCTTCCTTATTTCTTGTCCAGCTCAGATATATAGGCGATTGGAAAGACTTTAAGCTGTCATCATTGCTCTTCAGGACTCTGGAGAGTTCCTGACAGCAGACTTTGTACGGGGCACTAGGCTAAATAGTAGAGATACACCATAATGAGGAAAGTCTTCACCTTCATTGTTAAGTGGCCACATCTGTGCCAACCAGTGGAAAGCCTTCAGTCATTCACCCATTCTTTCATTGGGTGGCTTCTTGCCAAAGGCCTCTGTGCCAGGCACTGGGTTAGATACTTGTTCTTGTCGTTGTGCACCATTGAGCTGGAACCAACCCATAGCTGCCCCTTCTGAGGGTTTGCAGATCAGAGGCAGTTAATTGCATGGGAGAAGATTGCCCATCCTTTTCCCGCAGAGTAGTTGGTGGGATTTGAACTGCAAACTTTCAGAATTGCAGTGCAGCTTCTTCTCACTAGGCCACCAGAGCTCCCTGGGTTAGATAATAGGGGCATACAATGACGAGGCCAAGTCCGCACCTCCATGGAGTCTCTGTTCTAGTGAGAGAAATGGACAAAGCACGGCTTGATGCTGAGGGGACAGGAGCCTGGGCAGAGACCTGGGCATCTGGAGAAAGGTAGTAGCAACGATGGAGCTAACATACAGGTACATGTGTGTACACCCACACCCCTGTTTATTGTTCCTGGACCCCCAACTCTGGGCCCTGGAACTCGTGGAACCCCTCTACCATCACATTTACTGCCTGGTACTATAGTGTGGCCTCTGGTGTCTGAGATGAGGTCTGAAGGAGGTGAAGGAGGGAGCCAGGCTAAGATTACATGGAGAAACATTCCAGGCAGATGGAACAGCATATGCAAAGGCCCTGCAGTAGGACAAGTGTGATGCTTTCGAGGAACTGAAGGACATCAAGGTGGCATCTAGTATGAAATGGAGTGATGAGAGGGAGACCAGCAGAGGCCCAGCAAGTCATGAAAGGGGCTCATACTGTCTTTGGATCACTAGGAACAGTGGATGGTGCAAGCAGCCAATTTGTCATACTGGCGTCTGTAAAGAGAATGGATTTGGGAGAGCAGAGGGGGAGAGGGAGAGATATTCACAGTATGACAAGAGAACCTTACCTTCTCTTTACCTCCACTCTCCAACTTAAGAACCAGAATTCTAAGGCTGAGCAGATGGATGTAAGGAGAGAGGTTAGAGAGAGGATGGGCTGTAGCTCATAGCACTTAGCAACAGGTTAGTCTTTCAAAAAACCAATTGTCCCCAGGATAGGAGGGAACCAGTGTGGAGCCATGGCTAAGAGGGTCGCAGCTGTCCTTTGTCTTGCAGTGGGGCCTTGTTTCTGGGGCTCACAGTTTGTGCATCTCTGAAATGCCACAGCATCACAACAGGCTGGCTCGTAGTCCCAGAACCTCAGGTCACTGCTGTTGTTGTCGTGTACGACTCGACTCATAGCAGACATGGGAGGAGATTGACCCTCTTTCTCCTGCATAAGAGCCTGTGGGTTTGAACAGTGTGCCTTATGGTTGACAGAACAGCTCCTTACCACTAAGCCACTAGAGAGCCCACTTTGCCTAGTTGCTATGTTCCATCAAGTCGTGCACAGCTCATGTTGTGCACACCCTGTGAGCAATGAATCAGAATCCCGTCCTATCCTGTGTCATCCTCACCGTCTCTAACTTACTTGCTCATTGCTGCAGTTATGATGTCAATCCATCTCATTGAAAGTCTTCCTCTCTTTTGCTGACTCTGCATCTTTCCAAGCAGGATGTCCCTCTCCATGGAATGGTCCCTCCAAACAACATCCCCAGAGCATGTGAGATGAAGCTTCACCCTCCTTGCCTCTAAGAAGCACCCTGGCTGCACTTTGCCCAAGACGTATTGATTTGTTCTTTAGGCAGAACATGGTATGTTGGTAGTAGTCGTTAAGTTGTCATTGAGTCAATCATGTTACCTGTTTTCCATTGTCTCTGAGTGGATTCGAACCACTAGCCTTTAGTTAGTAGTCCACTACTTAACTATTTGTTGTTGTGTGCTGATAGCAACCCTGCATGATAGAAGTGCCCTGTAGGGCTCCCCAGCCTGTAATCTCTATGGGATGAGATAGCCAACTCTTCTTCTCGCAAAGACCCTATGATGAGTTCAAACCCCCAACTTTTAGGTTGGCAGCACAGCACTTAACTATTGAGCCACCAAGGCTCCTTCCAGGGACCAGTGAAGGGATGAAAATGACCAGCAGGAGTATGTGCAGGGGTGCTGTGAGGATTGTAGCAAGTAGACGCTGGAGTTGAAGCTAATCCTCCCCAAAGGCAGGAATGGTCATTACAAAATCACCTTGCTGGACTCACTGCCTGCTGCCCCGCCCTGGTCTTTGTGTCCTCGCTCCCCCTCATCCTTGTGTCCTCTCTCCCCTCCCTAATCCTGTGTCCTTGTCCCCCGCCTCCTTGTGTCCTACCTCCTCCTCCCTAGTCATTGTGTCCTCTCTCCTCCTCCCTGGTCCTTGTGTCCTCGCCCCTTCATCCTTGTGTCCTCCCCCTCATCCTTGTGTTCTCCCCTCCCCTCCCTGTTCATTGTGTCCTTGCTCCCTCATCCTTGTGTCCTCCCTCCCCCTCCCTGGTCCTTGCTTCCTCATCCCTTAAGTGGAAAGTTTGATCTGAGTCACCAGCTGTAATATCATTTACAGGCTAGTTTTCTTTTAAATCAGTTCACTTTTTTTGTTTACTTGCTTGTTCTGCCATCCAAGGTGAGGGGCCCTAATTCAAGAGTGTCTAAATTGTTCCTCTGTGCATGGGGGATTCTGAGTTTGCAGAGCCTCACGTGAGTATATATCTAAGACTGCCCTCCCATTAGCCCAGGCAAGAATCTCAGAATAAATTATCCATGAGGGCTTCTGCGCTGTATGTTCTAGGAGGAGACCGAGTATTAGAGCATGATACAATACATGACATCATAAAAGCAAGCGAAATATACTCCTGTCTTCTCTGAATATGCCTGTTGGTTTCCAAGCAGAAATCAGCAAACCAAGAGAACGAGCTTGGGGTCTGAGTGACAGTGGGGAACTGGTTCCAAGGAGAGCAGTGGTGAGGCGTCCAGCAGAGCTGCCACTTACTAGACATGTGGCATAGAGAAAGCATGGTGGAGCCTTCCATGTGCTAGGGACACAAGCAGCGCTGAATCCCCATGGGACTGGGACCCTCACCTCAGAGATTTGTTTAAGCGCTAACCCCAGTGAATTTGAACTTGAGGGCCTTTCATAGATGGCAACACTAAGTCATATGGAGTAGGGTGGGCTCTCATTCATGACTTTATAAAAATGGGAGAAGAGACAGAAAGACTAAGAGGTGTGGAGGGAAGATGACCACGTGAAGACGGAGTCTGAGACTGGAGGGTGGCATCTATGAGCCGAGAAACCACCTGGGAACAATGAAGGAACTTCCCGCAGAGCCTGCAGAGACCTTGATTGCACACATTTAGCCTCAAACTACGAGACAGCGCATTTCTGACATTTTTAGCCACACAGATTGTGGAGATTCGCTGTGAGGCAGCTCTGGGAAAGGAGTGCCCGATCCACAGCTTCTGAGGCCTTTGCTGCTAACGGTTTGCAGTCTCAGCTGACGCACTGGTACAAGCGACCAGCTGTGGCCTCCGGATGGGACAAATGCTGAAGGTGGGACCTGGGATCTGAGCTCCTTGGGAGGCTGAGCCAAACCTGGGATGTCACCTGGAATGGCACCCCTGTGAACTTCTCCCAGCCTCTGAGAGCCTCTCCCCGTAGCACTTGCTTGATAAAGTCACTTGCCCTGAAATCCTTGATGAAGATCTGCTTCTGGGAAAGTCCAGCTAGGAAAGCAAGTGGCGTTTCCTCTCTGAGACTCATTGATCTCTTCTGCAAAATGGGAAGAACATTCTCTAGAGCATCACATGAAGCAGATCACACGAAGGGCCCTGGCAGCTAGTGAGTGCTCAGTACATGATAAATGCAGAACTCACAGTTATCTTCTCAGGAGTCACACTGAGGAAGGACACGTTTGTGCCTAGAGCACTGGGTGGCCTGGGTCTCCTGTATAGTGGTGAGGAATAAGCCACTTAGGAATTCTGCACCCCACGCCCAGACCTCAAGTTCTCTCCTGGCTCAGGGGGCTGGGCTCTGTGCTCACAGCCCAGCCCCCAGACTCTCAGGCTGGTGCCATGGGATGCGCACCCAGGACACCAGGCTTGATCTCTGACAGTCACTGAGGGCACTTAGATCAGCTGGATTTTTCCTGCACGATCATCTCTAATTAGATGGTCTCTCCACAAGGGGGCAGCATGAAGCTGTCAGAGAAAGGGGTAGCACACAGGGACTTCCTCACTCTTACCCATACACAGGACACCGTCACCCCACACAGGACACCCTCACCCCACACAGGACACACGCACCCCACAAGGGACACCCTCACCTCACACGGGACATCCTCACCCCACATGGGACACCCTCACCTCACACGGGACACCCTCACCCAACACGGGACACACGCACCCCACACGGGACACACGCACCACACACAGGACACCCTCACCCCATACAGGAAACCCTCACCACACATAGGACACCCTCACCCCACACAGGACACCCTCACCTCACACGGGACACCCTCACCCAACACGGGACACACGCACCCCACACGGGACACACGCACCACACACAGGACACACGCACCACACACAGGACACCCTCACCCCACACAGGACACCCTCACCTCACACAGGACACCCTCACAACACACGGGACACCCTCACCCCATACGGGACACCCTCACCCCACACAGGACACCCTCGCCTCACACAGGACACCCTCACCACACACAGGACACACGCACCACACACAGGACACCCTCACCTCACACAGGACACCCTCACCTCACACAGGACACCCTCACCACACACAGGACACCTTGACTTCACACAGGACACCATCACCCCACACACATTTAACACCCTCACCCCACACAGGGCACTCTCACCCCACACATAACACCATCACTGCACACAAGACACCCTCACACACACCCGCCCCCCCCACAGAACACCCTTACCTCACACACACAGAACACCCTCACCCCACACAGGGCACCCTCACCTCACACAGGACACTCTCACCTCACACACTGGAGAACCTCACCCCACGCATAATACTCTCAACCTCACTACCACAGGACATCCTTACCTTACACATGATACCATCACCCAACACAGGACACCTTTACTTCACACACAGGACAACATCACCTCACACACTGGCCACCCTCACCCCATACAGGCCACCTCACCACACACAGGACACCTTTATACCACCCAGAACACCCTCACCACACACAGGCCACCCTCAGTTCACACACAGGAGAACCTCACCCCCTACACATAACACCCTCACCATCACAGGACAACCTTACCTCACACAGTAAACCCTTACCACATACAGGACACCCTCACCTCAGACAAGACACTCTCATCTCACACACAGAATACCCTTATCTTACATACAGGACACCATCACCCCACACAAAGGAGAACCTCACCCCACACAGGACACCCTCACCACACACAGAACACCTTCACTTCACACAGAGCATCCTCACCACCATCAGGACACAATACACAAGACATCCTCACTCCATAAAGACACTCTCATTATACACAGAATACCCTCACCACACACACAGGACACATTCACCATACACAGGACACCCTCACCACACACAGGACACCCTCACCACACACAGGACACCCTCACCACACACAGGACACCCTCACC
>NW_006399866.1:853486-873361 GCF_000299155.1 Elephantulus edwardii | reverse complement strand
CACACACAGGACACCCTCACCACACACAGGACACCCTCACCACACACACAGGACACCCTCATCTCACACACAGTACACCCTCACCTCACACACAGGACACCCTCATCTCACACACAGGACACCACTATCTTACATACAGGAGATCATCACCCCTCACAAAGGAGAACCTCACCCCACACAGAACACCTTCACTTCACACAGAACATCCTCACCACAATCAGGACACAACACATAAGACATCCTCACTCCATACAAGACACTCTCATTATACACAGAATACCCTCACGACACACAGGACACATTCACCACATACAGGAGACACTCACCCCACAAAGGACACCCTGACCCCACACAGGATACTCTCACCCCACACAGGACACCCTCACCACACACAGGATACTCTCACCCCACACAGAACACCCTGACTCCACACAGGACATGCTCATCCCATACGGGGCACCCTGACTCCACACAGGACACCTCACCACACACAGGACACCCTGACTCCACACACCACACAGGACACCCTCATTCCACACAGGACACCCTCACCACACACAGGATACAGTCACCACACACAGGACACCCTCATCTCACACAGACCATCTTCATTCACACAGTCTGCTCTCACCCCCACGTGGGCTCTTTACCAGAGAAGTCTCCACTGACTGGGCTTTCCAGGACAAGCTCTCTCCTCTCTGAGCCTTGGTGAGAGAGAATTCAACTGAATGAATAATCAACAGCAGCGGGAACTTGCTCTTGGCTGAGGGTAGGCACAGCACAACTTCTCTTCTGCATCCCCTGAGTCTAAGGAAGATGGTATCCCTCCCAGTTCTGTAGATAGACATCTTGCTTAGGCTGAGCTGGACCATCGCCTTTCTTCTGTGATAATGCCAACAGGCTTTTGCTATAGTCATAAATATTTAGTTATATGAAATACCATTGCTGATGTCAGTTGGATCTTGGCTGAAAGCAGAGAATAGAAGAATGTCTACCTGTGTTTTATTGACTATGATTGTGTGGATAATAACAAATGATGGCTAAATTGAGAAGAATGAGAATTCCAGAAAACTTAATTAGGCCTATATAAAACCTATACCTAGACCAAGTAGCTGTTATTCAAACAGCAAAGGAACACTGTTATAGTTATGTGCCATCGAGTCCCTAGGGACTCATAGCTATGTACATTGGCTCTGAACCCCGTCCTATCCTGAGCCAACCTCATTGTCTCTGACACACCTAACCCCATTACCCCATCTGAGTTAATTCATATCTTCTAGAGTCTTCTTCTCTTGCACTGAGTCAATCCGTCTGATCCAGGGTCTTTCTCTCTGTGCTGTCCCTCCACCTTCCAAACATGATACCCCTCTCCAAGGATTGATCCTTCCTTGCAACACTACATGATTTAAAATCAAGAAAGGTGTACATCGATGCTATGTGTTTTCTCCATACCTATTCAATTTGTATGCTGATCAAATCATCCAAGAAGCTGGACTCGATGAGGAATGTGGCATCAGGATTAGAGCAAGACTCATCAACAACCTGTGTTATGCAGATGACACAACCTTGCTTACTGAAAGAGAGAAGGATTTGAGATGCTTGCTTCAGAATATCAAGGACTACAGCCTTCAATATAAGTTACATCTCAACATTAAGAAAACAAAAATCCTCACCACTGGGCAAATAGGCAGTCTCTTGATGGATGGAGAAAAGATTGAAGCGGTCAGCTATTTCATCTAACTTGGATCCATAATCAACACTCTTGGTATCAGCAGTCAGGACATCAGGAGATGTATAGCATTGTGAAAATCTGCTGTTAGGAACTTCTCTGAAGTCTTGAAGAGCAACGATGTTGGCTTAAAGACTAAGATGTGCTTGATTAAAGCAATTGATTTCCAAGCATCTGCTATGCATCTGAAAACTGAACAATGAATAAGGATGACAGAGAACTGATGCCTTTGTGTTGTGGTGTTGGAGAAGAGTCCCATGGACTGCCAAGAGAAAGAAGAGGTATGTGTTAGAGAACCTGGAGCCAGAATGCTCCTTAGAAGCAAGGATGGCAAAGCTTTGCCTCACCTATTGTGGGCATGTTGTTAAGAGAGGCTATTCTTGGAAAGAGACATCATGCTTGGAAAAGTGGAGGGTCAATGTAAGATAGAAAGACCCTCAATGAGACGGTTTGACACAGTAACAACAGCAATGGGTTCAAATATGTCAGAGATGATGAAGATTGTGCAGGTTAGGAAAGGGTTGAGATCTGTCGTTCATGGGATCACTGTGAGTCATACAGAGAGCTCAGGTGGCCTAGGGGGAAAGAGTTGTCCTGCCAACCCAAAGGTATATGGTTCAAATCCACCAGCTTCTCCTTAGGAGAAAGATGGGCATTCTCCTCCTGTGCTATTTACTGCCTCTGAAACCTGCTGGAGGGTCAGCTATGGGTCTGTTCTCAGTTTTCAGTCTGTTCCCGACTCAACAGTACATAACTATAACAACAATAACAACATGAGTCATGTTGTTGTTGTTGTTTAATGCCGTCGAGTTGTAGATGAAAAAAACACATAGCAGGAGCTCTGGTGGCCTAGTGGCAAGAAGCAGCACTACAATCCTGAAGATGTGTGGTTTGAATCCATCTGATGCTTTGATAGAGAAGGAAGGGCTATCTCCTCCTGTGCCAGTCAGATCCAATTTGATGGTACACCACAATTAAAAAAATAAAACAAAACATATAGCAACAATAATAGGGAAAGTTCTGATGGCCTAGTCAGTAAGGAGTAGGTCTGTAAACCAAAAGCAGGTAGTTCAAATCCAGCCACTTGTCTGAGGAAGAAAGATGAGTCATTCACATACAATAATTAAATAGTTATGGAAAATAACTGATGTTGCCAATGATTTTGTTTTACTTGGGTTCACAATTGACACCCATGGTAACAGCAGTCAAGAAATCAAAATATATATTGCACTGAGGAAATCTGATTTCAAGGACCTCCCCAAAGTGCTAAAGAGCAGGGATGTAATTTTAAAGATTAAAGTGTGATCTTTTCAGGTACTTTCAATGCATCTGAAAGTCGGATGAGTCAGGATGATGGACTAATCAATGTCATTGAACGTTGTGGTGTTGGAGAAAAGTACTGAATATTCTATGGACTGCCAAGAGAATGAACAAGTCTGCCTTGGAGAAATGCAGACAGGGTCCTCCTTAGAGACAAGGGTGGTGAAACTTTGTCTCACAGACTTTGACATGTTAGAAGGAGCCGTACTTGGGAGAAGGCAGCATGCTAAGGAAGGTGGAAGGTCAGAGAAAGAGAGGGAGAATCTTCAGATGGATTGACACAGTGACTATAACAACAGGCTTGCGCATGGCAGACACTGTGAGGATGGCCCAGGGTAGGGTGAGGTGCATATGGGTTGTTCATTGGGTTGATTGTGTAGAATTGACTCAATGACACCTGCTAACAACATTATTCCCTTCCTTTATTGTGAAGGAAAGGAAATTACTTGCTCAAGGCCACTCAGGATGTAGATAAAGGAGAATCCAGGTCAACAAGTCCTGGACTGTTAAAGTCCTCTCTCGGGATCCCTTCCACCTCATCTCAGAGCTACAAGCCTGAGGTCTTTTCCAGGCCTTGCCCCTAACTCCAAAGAGGGCTCATGACCTCAATGTTTTTCTGTGGGCTCCGGGTCTGAAACAGGAAAGGCCAGACCATGAGCTCCCCACCCACATTCCTGCCCGCCTCCTAGACACATCTCAAACCTGAGGTTGAAGTTTTCTGCAGGAAACCATTCTCAAAGCTACCTCTGGCTCTTATTAAGTCAGGAGCCCGCCTGCCCGGGGAAGGAGGGCACTCAGATCTCCCCTCCCTCCCTTCTTCCTCTCTGCACCTTTCATTACAGGGGGGGAAAACCCTGGTAAGATGACTAATGTCAACTCAGCCAGAGTTACCAAGACAACCTCCCCTTCCCAGCACTGGCAGGGAGGAATGGGAGACCAGGAGACCCCCACCATAAGCGGTCCACCCCAAAGCCCGTAGCTCTCCCTGGGGTCATACAGGGAGAGGCGTCCAGAAGATGGTGATGCCCCCCCCCCCCAACCAGGGGCTGTCAGGCTGGGTTTGCAGCCCGAGGCTTTCATCTGCCTTTGCAGAGGATTGGATTCTCTCAGGTTCCCAGTGGCGAGATAATTGAGGAGGGAGTGATGGGGAGATGGAACGGAATCCTCTCTGCTGTGGAAAAGGCTCAGTCACGCCTGCCTCTGCCTGTCTCCAGCTGCCTCGGCCTGTCCAGGCCTGCGTTTGGGGGCCCAGGGCCGTGAGGGAGGAGGCGACAGGGCCAAGATGTGCAGGCCTGGGAGTCGGACTGACCTGGGGGCAAACCTGGGCACCCCAATTTCTAAGCTGTGTGGCTTCGGGTAAGTTACTTTTTCTGGGTCCCAATATTGAATACATACAGATCCTGCCTCCACCTTTTGTGTCTTGATCTTTTGTGGATGTTTAATAAAGAGATTGAGATTGTTAACAGCTTCAGTTTGCTTGGCTTCACAAACAACACTCTTGGCACCAGCAGTCAGGAAATCAAAAGATGAATTGCATTGGGAACGTCTGCTGTCAGGGACATCTCCAGAGTACCGAGAAGCAACGATGTCAGTCTAGAGACTATGGTGTGCGTGATCCAGGCCATGATCTTCGCAATTACTTGCTGTGCATCAGAGAGCTGGACAATGGCTAAGGATGACAGTAAGAGAATCAATGCCTTTGAGTTGTAGTGTTGGAGAAGAGTTCTAAAAGAACGAACAAGTCTGTCTTAGAGAGAGTGAAACCAGGCTGCTCCTTGGAGGCAAGGATTCTGAGGCTCCATCTTACATACTTTGGACATGTTGTAAGGAGGGTCCTTGGAGAGGGACATCATGCTTGGTAGAGTGGAGGGACAGCTCAGGCGGGGAAGGCCCTCTATGAGGTGGATTGATTCAATGACTTCGGTATTCAGGATGGGTGTATCGGAGATGGTGCGATTGGCACAGGACAGAGCAGAATTTACGGCTGTTGTACATAGGGTCGCTATGAGTCTCAAGCAACTCGACGGCACATAACAACAACAACAACAACAACAACAAGAGATAGACCTCTGGTGGCCTACTGGCAATTCCGAATGCATGCAGTTCAAATCCACTAGCCGTTCTGTGGGAGAAAGATAGGCAGTCTCCTCCTGTGCGATTAACAGTCTCTGAAAACCAGCTGGAGGGTCAGCTATGGGTCGCTTCTGACGCCCTGGTACACAATAACAACGGCTTCCATGGGCTTTTTGTGAAGATCAAGCTGGAAAATGTGTTTGGCAGCCCCCCTGTGAGCCTGGCACTTGGTGAGGGTTCAGAAGTGAAGGCTGCTATGTGTCAAATCAGTTCCAACTGAGGATGACCCTCCATGTCCCAGAAACCTGGCTGGACTCAGTGAGCGACGGCAGCAGTGCGCCTGAGCGTGTGACGGTGGCACAGGAGAGGGTCGGGTCCAGATATGTGGCTCATGGGGTCACTGCATTTTAGTTGCCTCGGCGGCATCTAACAACAACCTTATGTATGAAAACAGAACTTTCCTCCATCGAGTTTTCAATGGCTGATTTTTCACAAGTAAGATCATGACACCTTGTTTCTAAAGTGCCTATGGCTGGACTTGAACCTCTAACCTCTTAGCAAACAAGCACCTTAACCAACCAGGATCTATTTCTATGCTGTAGCCTCACTGTAGATAGAATTTCAAAGGAAGGCATCCCAGCAAGGGATTGCCATTTACCAAATGACAGGACACCAGGCCCAAAAGCTCCATGCTCCCACCTACCCTTCCCAGAAGGAAGTTTACGTATTTTTGTTCTAACTCAATTTTGGTAACTAGAACTATACGATTTTTGGCTATCTTAACTATTTTAGATGTTGACTTCAGCCGTGTTAATTGTATTTCTCATACCTTGCAGCCATCTCCATTGTCTATTTCCAAATGTTTTTTATCCTCCCAAACAGAAACCCAGTGGTCCTCAGACAATAGCTCGCTCCCTCTCCCACCTGTCCCTGGTATCCACTAATCTATTTTTGTCACTGTGCCTTTGGCTTGTCAATCTAGGCAAGATGTTTTCTGTAAGTGGGATCTTATAATATTGGTCCTTGGAGGTCTGACTTTTTTCTAGTTGTAGATGATGTTTCATTGTGTGTGGTTGGTTTGCTTAACAAACTTAGAAAGAGTGAATGATTTGCCCAACACAGTAGGGAGCTCATGGCAGGATCCTCTCCCAGCTGGATTCCAAAGCTCAGAACTTTCCCGGAGCCTCACACGCAGGGGAAGGGAAATTGTTACTGCCCTCTGGTGGCAGTCTGCTGTACAGCCTCGGCTAACAATGCCCCACTTGGTCTCACAGCTCAAGCATCCCCCCCCCCTACTCTGAGCCACCCTTCACTCCAGGCTTCCTCCTAGCATGCCTTTCTACCACAACCATCCCTCCTCACCACCCCCACCTCAGTCCTTGGTGTGACCTTGGAACTGTGACCACAGCCTCAGAGAAAAGCCTTTGGAGGGACACAGAATCCAATCACCTGTTGTTAAATGTCCTTGAGACCAAAGGAGAGAGGTAGTTGTTGTTATAGTGAGGACAGAATGAAGCAGTAAACTGATTAGCTGAATCCAATCATCTTGGGGGTAGAGGGGTTATAGTCTCTCATGAGCAGGCTGAGGAACACATCCTGGAGGGCTGGGGACCCCCTTCTTGAGGACACCAATACTTTGACTGCAATTGAGTTCCAATGCCCCATGAAGCTGTAGATAGAAATGTGAGCCCCTAACTGGCTTATTTTGTCCCTTAAGATGTTTAGCCAGGTAGAAGGGTAACCCCAAAACTGCTGGGTATGACAAAATTATTTCCATGGTAGATAAGTATCTTTCTGCTCCAGGAAAGCTTAGAATTAAGTACAGTCATGTTTAAGAGATGCAAAATGATAATACCAATATTTTTATTCAAGCGTGTGCATGTTGGGTGGTACAAGTGTTTGTAATGTTCAGGAGATTTCTGCTGATTGAAGTACTAGATTGGCCTTGCGATTCTAATTTAAAATGTGAAATGGAATACTTGATTCAGACACGGGACTTTTAAGCTGAACTCTTAAGAAATGTGTAAAGAGCACTGGAATTCACCACGTTGGTAAGTTTAGTTTATTTAGATTCACAAAGGTTGTACTTAAATCTGTAAAGAGCTTAGATCCTCTGTCAACTACGTGAAGTATTTAAAAGGAAAATGGAATATATTAAATTTATGTATGCAGTTTAAAATGTTTAAAGGCGATTATTAGCTAGTTCTGTAAATGGGACCAAGCAATAATCAAATGGTCCTTCAAAGGGATTTTGCACTTATGCTAGATTTAGAAAGAGAATAGTGAAATATGTAACCCACTACAACCCCCAACCCACGGCCATTCGATCAACTCCACCTCAAGGAGTCCTTGTAGGATTGAGAACTGCTCCGCGGAGCTGCAGGGTGTAACTGTCCCATCCCATTGCAGGGTGTAACCACCATGTCCCATAGCGTTTCCCGGCTCCAACAGTCAAGGAAACAGACTGCCTCAACTTTCTCACACGGAGCTGGTGAAAGCCGAGATGATTGACCTTTCTTAGAGGCTGATTGCTTTAGCCACAGTACTACTAAAGTCCCTGGTAGAGCGGAGCTTACAGTACATGGTTGTCAGTGAAAGATCAGCAGTTCTAACTCACCGGCTGCTCCATCTAACTCACCATCAAAATACATGTAAAAATAAAAGAAATGAGGGAGCTCTAGTGGCCTAGTGGCAAGAAGCTGCACGGCAATCCTGAAAGTGTGTGGTTCGAATCCACAAGATGCTCTGCTGGAAAAGGAGGGACAATCTCCTCTGGTGCCAGTTGGATCTGATTTGATGGCACACAACAAGGAAAAAAAATAAATGGAAAGTGAACTAAAAAGGAGAAGAACACCATTTTAGAATGCATAAACAGTCACAAATCAAATGTTAATTTTAAAAATAAAAGCCATCACCTGGGTAATCTTTTCTGTGCACAAATGCCACCCCAGGAAGCATCAAACATTCACAGTGATATATCCTTGTCCCCAAAGTGAATCCCTCCTGTGTACCATGATCTCGAAGCTCCCAAGGTGACAGGCTCGGCCTCAGGCACAAATGTGTGACATGCTTTGAATCTTTAAAAACCAGAGACTCCTGAAGGCAGCCAACGGGGCTCTAATGGAGGGACTCTGCTGAGATCCACTAGTTAACTCTTGCATTTAAGCAAACAAACAGTCATTGAACTTGAACAATACCCAGGATGTAATCAAGGTACTGAACAAGGTACCAAGAGCTAATACTGTTATAGTGCTTGTTACACACCAGGGAGAGTCTGAAGCTTTGATATATTTAACTCGTGCAGGAATCCTCATCAAGGCCTGTTTCACAGATGAGGAAGCTTAGACACAGAGCTGTTGCTGGCAGAACTGAGACTTGACCCTGAAAAGCCTGCAGAACTGACACTCTTTTTCATGCTCCTATTCTTTAGCATCTTATTTAATGCCAACACCTCTTTATTTCCGTTCCATTTTCCAGATGAGTAAACTGAGGCCCAGGGAGTCTAGAACCTCACTATGGAGCGAACAACCACCATGAGACAGAGCAGAGATGCAAAAGGTCTCAATCCTACTGATATCTGTGCAGAAGTCCAATGGGAGAGATGGACTTTCAAGGTTGTCGTTGTTGTGTACCTTTGACTTGAAACAGCTGACCCTTCAATGGGTTTTCAGAGGCACCAAATCTCATGAGAAGAGATTGCCCATCTTTCTCCAGAGGAGCAGTTAGTAGATTTGAACCACATGCCTTCGGGTTGGCAGTGCAACTCCTTACCACTAGGCCAGCATAGAGAGCTCCCGGGGACTTTAAGGAGATATTCCCTTATTGTCTTACAATTATAGCCATGGTCCAGCTAAAAGGCAAGGACTCGGAGTGCACATGGCAGAGTCCTGACTTAGTCTGAACTGCAATTGTGCCAGGCAGAGTGTGAGTGCATGTGTGTGTGTGTGTGCACATACACATGTGTGTAGGCAAAGGACTGAGGACAGGGCACATGTACCAGCAGAGGCACAGCTCCTGAGGAAGGGGATGCTGGAGGGGGTCAGTACAGTGGGCAGCAGGTGGAGGCAATAAGTCAGGCAGGGAACAGCCTGGAGAGGTGCAGGGCAAAGTGCATCATGACTTTGAACTTTCTCCTAAGAACACCTGGAGGGTACTGAGGGTTCTAAGCGTGGAATAAACCATCAAGCTTGAAGTTTTTAACAATCCCTTGCTAGAGGGCAGAAGATTGAGACAGGGAAATGAGAGAGAAGCTGGCGAGGGTGCCCAGGTGAGGAGCTGGCTGGTGCCACTGAGGCTGACTGGGGGAGCCCACTGGAAAGGCACCCTGGGCAGAGTTTGGTAAGAGAGGCATTGTAGATGACCCATAACCTAAGGCCAAGGAGGCTACAAGTGCCTCACCCTGCAGACCCCCTGGTCTGCCATACAAGAGCCCCAACATTCGGATGAGAATGCAGCCGGGCAGCATGGCCACTGGGGCTTCAGCAGAGAGGTCTCCAGCCCCCCAGCCTGGCCTGAGGTGCCCTCACAGCGACCTGAACCGCTTAACTCCTCCCCGAGGAGTCCAAGTAATTCGGTCTCTGTGTTTACTCCTGCAGAGAGCGCCTCTGAATCTTTCATCTTGACTGCTGACTGTATCAAAATTCCCGTGGTAATTGGATCAGGTGCAGTATTTTCCATGAGAATATTAAATCAGGCCTTCTGCCCGCGTCCAGAACGATCCATTTCAGAATATAAAGACGCAGGAGATGGCATTACCCAAGGTATTTTTTTTCTCCTTTAAACCTCCCCCTTCCCTTAATCATGGCAGCTCTTTATTTGTTGCCAAATAAATTGGGTCACCTCCCCCACCACCCCACTTAGTAGTTAGAGAGGAAGGATTCCTGTGAGTTGAAGTATGGTACCCAGGGGACTCAAGGGAGAGGTGCTGTGAGGTGACAGGGCCCAAGATTGTCCTACCTCCAGGGGACCAATGGGCCCTGGCAGAGGCGCAGTTCTGGAGGAGAGTCCAGCCAGCCATCTCCTGTTCCTTAGTCTCCCAGTCAGGCCACCGGGATGGCCACATGGCTATGAAACATGCAACTTGTGGGTGGGATACCTGTTCAACCCTGCCCATGCAGCTTAGAGAGGAACATTTTGACTTGGACTGGAGAGAGGTGCAACAACGTGGCAAGACTCAGGATTGGGTGGCAATAGCAAAGAAGTCCAGAGACACTTAATAGAAAAAAGGGAGAGAAAGTATTAAGGTCATATTTGAGGCCGTGTCAAAATGGCACTTTACACGGTAGGAAATGGTTTGGCAGCATCTCAGAATTCAGCCTAGAATTGCCATCTGACTCAGCAGTTCCGTCCCTAGTTACATTCCCAGCAGGACTGGAAACAGGTGCTCAAGCAAGTATCGCATACGTGACTCTTCATGGCCGCACTATGGACAATAGCTAAAGTATGCAAACAACGCAAACAGCCATCGATGGCTGAACAGATAGACAAGATGTGGCATGCCCACGCTATGGAATATTACCCAGCCACAAAAAGGAATGAAGTCTGGGCTCGTCCTCCAACGCGGCTGAACCTCAAAGACCTGATTAGTGACAGAAGTCAGACACGAAAGGTCATATTGAATAAGTCCTTTACATAAAATATCTCTCAAAATATTCACTGGCTGCTACCGACTAGGGACCAACTCAAAGCTGAGGCCCACCATTGGTAGAGGGTCAGAGAAAGGGTAGATGATTTTTAACAAGATGCTCTCTGTGACAATGGGCTTGACCGAGCATGTTGGAAGTTGTGAGGATCACAGGATAGAGTAAGGCTGAGATCTGCTTCAAAGGGTCACGATGTGTCATGGTCAACTCAATGGCACGTAACAGCCACTCTTTACTGGTGGGACTATAAAGTGGTGCAGTTGCTATGGAAAACAGTTTGGTGGTTGCTAAGTAAGTTAAACATAGAGTTACCATATGATCCACTCCTAGAAATTTACCTTAGGGACTTGAAAGCAGAAATGCAAATAGATACGTGTACATTGAAGTTCACTGCAGCACTATTCCTAATAGTCGAAAGGTGGGAACAACTCCTGTCCATCAACAGATGAATGGATAAATACAATGAAATTTTGTTCAGCCTCGAGAAGGAAGGAATTTCTAATATATGCTGTGACATGGATGGACCTTGTAAACACAATGCTGAATGAGATAAAGCAGACACACACGAACAAACATTGCATGATGCCGCCTACGTGTAATAGATTTTTTTTTAAAAAAAGATATCAAAACTTATTAGCATCCAGTTGGCTCTGACTCAGAGTTGGCCTTCCATCAGCTCCAAGGCTGTGAATGGCACAGAAGGAGATGTCAATCTTTCTCCCACAGAGCTGCCAGAGACACGTGGCCTCTGAGTTAGCAGCTCACCTTGCCACCAGCGCTCCCCAAGGAAATATTTAGCATAAGTGAATGCACAGAGACAACGTAGACTAGGTCTACCAGTGGATGGAGAATAGAGACTCTGTTAATGGACATGGTATCTGTGTGGAGTGATGAAAAGGTTTTGGAAGTCAATAGTGGTGATGATTCACCATTGTGAATACAATCAAGGCCACTGAACTGCACACTTGCCCAGGCCCCCCACATTGGAACTGGAGGCGGGAAATCTGTGGGGAGAGGTGGGCAGGTACCTTGGAGAAAACAGGCATTGCCCCTCCCATCTCTCCATCCTGACCCTGCAGGAAGGAGCTGCCTGAACCCATTCATGGAGGAGGGGGAAGGGGCAGAAGTGTTTTTTTATGTGTGTGTGTATTTTTTTTAAGCTCTGAGATGTTTCCTACCAAAAAAAAAAAACCCCTCCAAACAAAAACCTGTATATTTTAATGTTGTTGTTGCTGTGTACCATAGAGTTGGAACCAAGACACAGCTGACCCTCCAGCAGGTTTTCAGAGCCCGTTAATTGCTTGGGAGGAGATTGCTCATCCTGCTCTCACGAAGCAGCTGGCGGCTTTGAAACGAGAGCCTTTGGGATTGCAGTGCAGTTTCTTACCACTGGGTCATCATGTATTTTAATACCCTCAAAAAAAGTTTTATAATTCACATGTATGGCCACAAGGGGTACATTGCAGGGAGGGCTTGGAATTGGGGTGTTTTGGGAGGGCGAAAAACGTACAACAATGAAAAAAATGAAAAGATTTCAATGTTTTGGCACTGGAGACATTATCACCAATGCCAGATGGATCTTTGCAAAAAGCAAAGAGTACCAGAGGAATGTCTATCTGTGGTTCATTGACTATGCAAAGGCTTTTGACTGTGTGGAGGCTAACCCTGAGGAGAATGGGAATCCCAGACCACTTAATTGTGCTCATGTGAAACCTATACTTGGACCAAGAAGCAGTCCTCAGAAGAGAGCAAGGAAACACTGCATGATTAAAAATCAGGAAAGGAGTGCATCAGGGAGGAATCCTGTCTCAATACCTTTTCAATCTGTGTGCAGAACAGATCATTTGGGAGGCTGGGCTTTGTGAAGAGTAATGTGGCATCAGGATTGGTGGAAGACCCATCAACAATCTACATTATGCAGATGACACAACCTTGCTTGCTGAAACTGAGGAGGACTTGAAGTGCTTGCTGCAGTAGGTCAAGGACTGTAGTCTTCAATATGGATTGAAGTTCAACATCAAGAAGACAAAGATTCTCACCACTGGGCCAGTTGACAGCACTGTGATAGATGGAGAAGAGATTGAGGTTGTTAACAGTTACAACTTGCTCAGCTCCACAATCAACACTCTTAGCATCAGCAGTCAGGAAATAAAAAAGATAAATTGCACTGAGAAAATAGGCTGTCAGGGACTTCTCCAGAGTACTGAAGAGCAACAACATCAGTCTAGAGATTAAGGTATACTCAATCCAGGCCATGGTCTTCACAATTACTTGCTATGCATCAGAGATCTGGACAATGACTAAGAATTATAGAAGAAGAATCGATGCCTTTGAGTTGTGGTGCTGGAGAAGAGTCTTGAGCATACCATGGACTGCCAAGAAAACAAATAGGTCTGCTTTGGAGAGTATGAAACCAAGTTTTTCCTTGGAGGCTAGGATTTTGAATCTCTGTCTCATATACTTTGGGCACGTGGCCAGGAGACACTAGTCCTTGGAGAAGGACATCATGCTCAGAAGGGTGGAGGGACAGAGCAAGAGAGGAAGAAGACCCTGGATGAGATGGATTGGTATGGTAACTGGAGCAATAGGATTAGGTATGTCGGAGTCAGTGAGACTGAGTCAGGACAGGTCAAGCTTTAGAGCTGTTGTACATAGGGTCACTATGAGTCACAGGCGACTTGGCAGCCCATAACAACAAAAAAATTTTGTAAAATGAGTAGTAGTTATACGGGGCATTGGCATGCTGCAGGGAGAAGATATGGTGACTTTATAAAGGTGGTAATGTGGTGGGAGGCTGAGGGGAGATAGGACCCATAGTTTGGGATAGCTGAAACTGACCCCAGGACATGGGCAGGGAGGAGGGGACCTGTCTCTGTCTCTGGCCTGAGCGAAGGACCTTGGCTGCCCTGTGATGGCCACCACCTCTTGTCTTTTCCAAGGATGCTGCCTGAACTGGGATGGAGACCTGAGCTGTCAGCTGACTGCTTCCTTGAGGGGCGCAGGTGACCTCATGAATTGCTTGTTTATTTTGGGGACCCATCCTGTTTATCTGCTGGAGGAGATGCTGGCAGCAAGCCCTTAGGGACCCGATTCCTAATTCTAACTTCATAATGGCTATTCGGGAGGCGTTGATATTTATGGAATAAATACAATGCAATTTATGGCCGTATCTCCCTCTGATGTCCCATCTGATATGCAATTCAATTTCTTTTATTGTTTTTGGGTTTTTGCCATGGAGGAGAATGCATAAATAAATAATTATATGGGCAAATGGCAGGCAGCAGTCCGGGCTGAGGCCGCCAGCCTGCCGTCTCCAGGCCCATATTAGGCCCATCGATCACGCGTTATGCAGTCGGAGCCTGTCCCCTGGCTGGGATGGGCAGCAGATGGGCTGGTCACTCCCTATTATTTAGGGGCCTCTGTTGGCAGGCTACTCTGCCCACCACTGGGCCAGGGTTTCCCTACTAGGTCTGAACCCTCGCTGTTCTACCACTTGCTTGCAGGGACCTCTGAAGGCCTTGTCTGCCTAAGACCCGGGTGGGGGCGGCACTGTTCTCCTGAGGCTCAGAGAACACCATAGACATCGGCCCCTTCCTGGTTCTTCCCTAGAAGCTCCCCAGAACCTTCCTGCATCTATGCCAAGTCGCTGAGGTCTGCTGGGGAACCAGCCCACATCTTTAAAGCCAAGTTTCGGGACCACAATGGAAAGCCAACTTTGCCCCGAGCCTCAGTTTTCTCATAGTGAGAATAGAGGTGGCATCTATTTTCCCAGGGCTTCAGGGAGGATGGGGGACACACACACACACACACACACACCCCTCAGGCAGAGCCCTGGATGTCTGCTCCTCAACAAATGTGTTCAGAGCACTCGGTGTGGACAAAGTGAGAGGCCCAGGGGGTGACTTTGAGGCTGCCCTCCATGGGGCTTCCATGGACATCACCTCACGCTGGCTTCTGTACTCCAGGATTCGAGTAACCAGCCATGCTTCTGACGGTGTCCCCATGGACACTGCCCAGCAGAGATGCTTTGAGGTCACTTCTGCCATTGAGGCCCCTACCCCAGTGCTCCCGCTCTCAAGGTCTTCCCCATCACAAGAATGCTCTGGCTCTCCCAAATCCGGTACCCACTCTATCAGGCCATAAGGGATATATAGCTAAACCTGGGGTCCTGGGTCTATGTACCTCACCTCTCAGTCAGGTTCAAGTCTTCTCATTTCAGGCTGGCTCCCAGGGTAGGCCCCTTACTCCCAACCAGTTTTCTCTCCAATTCTGAAGTTTCTGGGGTCAAATCCTGCCTTGCAGCTAACTTTGGGAAAGTCACATCTCCCTAAGCCTGAGTTCTGCATCTGTAGCATGGAGCAAATGCCCTCTCCCAAATAGAATGAGCGTGAGTTTGGATGATTCTGTAATGAGGACTTGGATCAAGAGCCTGACTACATGGGGAGGTAGGGATGGTCCAGGGAACACCAGGCTTCACACATACGTCTTTAACCCCCCCAGGTCTGAGAGGGTATACCAACCTGAATCCATGGGGCAAGTAGCTGGCGTCCATCATCTGGGAGGGGAGCTACCCTCCAATCTCTGCCTGGCCCTCCTTGGGGACACATAGGTTTGGCAGCCCCTCAGTTTTCTTTACTAGGCTCCCCCTCCCTGGCTTCCGCATCAGCCCAGCAGGCGGCATAAATTTCCCTGGTCCTGTACAGAGTCCCATTAGCACAGGGCACCGGGAATGCTAATTCACTCAGAGCAGTCCCTGGGCGAGAATCCTGCCTTTCCCTGACATTTGTAAAGTTCACATTTTCAAAATAAAGCCACGTGAAAGGGCTAGGCGCAGTCATAGATCACTCCCTCTTCAAGGGCTTTCCTCCCAGCCCTTGGCCTTCACCTCCCTCTTAAAGAGCCAGCATGTTCCAGAAGCCCCAGCAAGCTCCATTCTCCCTTCACCCAGGTCTCTCTCTGCCTGTGGCCTGCTTTCTATTCTTCCCTCCCTTCCTCTCGTCCTCCCTGCCCACTCCCTCTCTTGCTTCACTCACACCCCCATTTACTCACGGTTAAGTGCTGTTGATTGACCACTTGGGAGCTCTTGTAGCGTAAAGCTGTGCTGCTAACTCAGAGTCTGAGCAACTCTAGTTCCACCAGCAACGCTGAGGAAGAAAGACAGGTTGGCTCCTCTGTTTCAATTTACAGCCTCAGAAATTCGGTAGAGGGTCAGCTGTGGGCTGGAACTGACACAAAAGCTGTAATTGTTGTTAGCTACCTTGGGGTTGACTACGACTCATAGCAGCCCTATGAACAACAGGCTGAACCTTGCCCTGTCCTGCTCATCACAATTTCCCTCACGCTCAAGCCCGTCGTAGTCACTGCGTCATTCCATCTCGCTTGAGGACTTTCTTGCTTTGATCCTCTATCTTTCCCAGGATGATGTCTTTCCTGACAACATGCTTAAAGTAAGTGAGACAAAGTCTCACCATCCTTGTCTCTAAGAAGTTTTCTGGTTGCATTTAAAATAGATTTATTTGTTCTTTTGGCTGTCCACGATATAGTCAGTACTCTTCTCCAACACCATAATTCAGAGGCATCGATTCTTCAATCAGTCTTATTTGTTGTCCAATTTTCTGATGTATGGGAAGAAATTAAAAATACCCTGCCTAGGATCTGGTGCACATTGTGTGTGTGTGTGTGTGTGTGTGTGTGTGTGTGTGTGTGGACAGCATTGATTTTACTGTCCTTTTTGAGACTGAGGCTTTAAGGCCTGATGCAGCAGCATCACAGTTATTATAGCAGAGCTATTAGTTGTGTGGCCTCGTCAACATTCACTGGTCCTTTTTAAATTTTATTTTAATTTTTATCTAGAACTGTTTTTTTGTTATTTTATTTATACTGGTTTGCTCACAAAGTTCGTATACATTGTTTCCACACCGGATTTTACCATCCTTTCCTCCCCCCATCAAATTGTGTGACCCTATGATTAAGCCCCCCCTCGGATCCTCATACTCATTCTACAATAATGGTCTTACACAGTATTTGTCTTTATAAGACTGAGTTAGTTCACTTGGCGTAATGCTGTTCAGTCCCTCCCATGTCATGCTGTTGTTAGGGAACTGATTGTTTGTGCAGAGGTTCAAGGGAAAGGCCTTTTGAGAAGTGTGCCAGTTCCTTTTGTAGATCTATAAAAGCTTTATTTACTTTATTGACTTTTTCGTCATTCACAATGTTTATTTTCTTAAGATTTGCAGTGACTGGCTTGGCTTGGCTTATAGCCTTAACGTTTTTCTTGGCTCGCTATGTAAAACACGTTCCCGGGCTTTTGCCCTCTTCATTCCCTCTTGGTCATTGTCTTGGATAAGTGTGTGTAGCAGGTTATTCAAGGATCCGGTGATGCCGTCTACACACATGGGCTCCAGAAACTTCCAGTGGGGCACTTTAGTCTTTAATATCTTTGGTTGTTAGAACTTTAAAGATGTCCTTGACAACAGGTGCATAATATATACCAAGTCTGGGGTGTATCTCAGGGACACAATGGAGTCATAGGGTTCTTGTCTGGAATTGACCATCTAGTGGGAAGAAGTGGGGAATGCTAGAAATACGATGTAGAAGGAGTCAGGACAGACCTCATAGCAGACAGCAGGGTGCCTTCTCCGTGGAGGCAGCCTTCTGCTGAAGGAGAGGACCAGCAGGAAGTGAGAGGAGGTAGCAGAATGTTCAGGATGGAGGACTGGCCAGTGTAATGGTCCCGGAATAGGAAAGAACCTGCTATACCTGAGGGCAAGTAGATGGCCACTGAGGGAGTTGAAATCTGAGAGATCACCTTTATTCAAGGGGCCAAAAAGTCCCTGCAGTGCTGTCTCAGATGCTGCTGGGCAGATGGGCAAAGTTTTGATGCCTGCTGGTGTGTTGCAGGGGCAAGGGGGGGGACAACAAGCCAGCTGCCCTAAGACTTGGGCCCGAAGGGCAGTTAGAGGCGTGGACAGTGGCTCCCCAAAGCCCCACGGATCATAGAGTCCTGACTAGTGAATCCCAAGGGCAGCTGGGGTGCAGTGGCTGCTATTCTTGCACCCTTCACTCCTTCACTGGCTTCTGCGGGTGACTTATAATTGCTGTTTTCTTATCCTCAGCAGAAAGAGCTCAGAAATGAAATTACTGTTTAAGAACAGCTTCCCTGTAGTGAGAACCACTGGTGAGAGCAGTGTCCAAGGGAGTCGGTCACTCTGTCAGGGATGCTGCACCCTGTTCTTCTTCTTTCTTGCTTCCCTTCGACCCACAAGTATCCACAATGGGTGAGGAGGGGGGCTGAGGGTGGGGGGAGGCTTACCTGGCTTCAACTATCAGTGAGTTCAAGTCTGATGAAGGAGACACACCACAGACAAACAAGCAAGTGAAAATACACCATGTCACACATGAGGAGGGTTAGAAAGAAAAGTAGAAAGTACTTCAGGATGTGGGTTCAGGAAGTATATGTGGGGCGGCTAGAGGAGGGGACTCGAGATACTGGGAGAGAGCATTGTAGAAATCTGTAAGGTCAATGCTCCAGTCTGCAATTTCCTCCTCTTTGGCTTTAGCTGTTGGTGTATATATTTGAATACTAGTCGTACCAACAGGTCTTTCTTGTATGCATATAGTATCATATCACTCACAGCATGTACTGTAGGATAGATCTTGTCTTTTTAACTATGAATGCCAACACCATTCTTTGTCAGTTTTTCATTCTTTGCGTAATAGATCATACAAGTGTCTGATTCAAAGTGGCTCAGTTCATTAATGCCTAGAATGTTGATCTTCATGCATTCTATTTCATTTTTGACAATTTCTAGTTTTCCTACATTCATATTTTATACATTCCACATTCCAGTCTTTAAAGGATACTTAGAATTGCTTCTCCTCCTTTTGATTATTTCCAGTCTGGGCCCTACCTCTGATACTATAGCTGTATTCCTATATTGTTCATAGAGGTTTGAGAGGCCTGTCATTTCAGAAGTGGATGGCCACTCCTGCTTCCTATTCTATCATAATCTGTCTAAACCTTTCCACCATGGGTGACCCTTCTGTGATTTGAAACATTGTTGGCATAGCTTCCAGCACCAAAGCAACCCACAAGTTATCCTAGTACAGCAAACTGACAGACAAGTGATATGCTAATAAGTGAAAACTGCACACAAACAAGCATATACACAACCAAGCAATAAAGTGTTGTTGTTGTTGTCATCGTCACGTTTGTTGTGTGCCACTGAGTTGCCACTGACCCATAGCTGACACTCCAGTGGGTTTTCAGAACAGTAATCACCAAAAGGAGATTGCCCATCCTTCTCCCCTAGAGCAGCTGGTGGATTCAAACCACATGCTTTCAGGATTGCAATGCAGATTCTTACCACTAGGCCACCAACATGCAAATCATTCCCTAATACAACAAACTAACAGATAGGTGTTGTACTTCTAACAGCAAATGTAAAAGCATACGAAAATCAAGGCTCAAAACAGCCTTTACTTGCTCCATTTGAGGCCCATGGTGGTGTGGCAAGATGGGGGCTTGGAAAGGGGTATTTGGCATGGACAGTGGCTCAGCTGGATCTTTAGTGCTGGTGCTTGGTACAAGGCTTAAAGCTGGAGCGTAGAAAATTATCTTCCTCATTGCAAAGGTGCACTTCATCATGACCCCAAGGCCCCAAAACTGGAGGAAAGTAACTCAACTATCCTCCTTATTGCTAGAGATGTACTCACAACCTTGCTAGCTTAAAGTGAGGAGGACTTACTGCAAAGAATACAGCCTTCAATACAGAGTGAAACTCAATATCAAGAAGACAATTATCTCACCACTGAACCAATAAACAACATCAGGATAGATGAAGAAAACAGTGCAACAATGAATGAATGAAAACCCAAAATCTCTGTAAATGTTCATTAAAACGAATAAAATTTAATTAAAAAAATTGTCAGTGACTTCATCTTACTTGGATCTATAATCAACATCCTCCAGGGTACCAGCAGTCAGGAGATTAGGAAATGTGTTGTATTGGGCACGTCTGCTGTCAGGGATTGCTCCAAATTGTTGTTGTTGCTGTTATGTGCCATCGAGTCGCCTGCGACTCATAGCGACCCTATGTACAACAGCCCTAA
>NW_006399866.1:826228-851226 GCF_000299155.1 Elephantulus edwardii | reverse complement strand
AATGTATTTGCTATGAATAAGTCATTGATTGTGCAAAATTCGATCATTCTCTCTCCAGCTCCATTTCTGTCACCGAGTCCATGTTTTCCAACTACCTTTTTACTGAGGAGCAATGCTGTCAGTTTGAAGAATTAAGATGCACCTGATTCAGGCTGTGTCTTTTTAACCACTTACTACGTATCTGAGACTTGGACAATGAATAAAGATGACAGAAGAGTTGATGTCTTTGAGTTGTGGTGTTGGAGAAGAGTACTGAATATCCTGTGGATGGCCAAAAGAACAAACAAAAATCTCTTGGAAAAAAATGTAACCAAATTGCTCCTTAGTAGCAAGGATGGCGAAACTTTGCTTTCGTACTCTATGCATGTTGCTGTTGTTGTTGTTGTTGTTGTGTGCCATTGAGTTGGAACTGATCCTCCATTGTGTTTTCAGAGACAGTCAATCACATGGGAGGAGATTTCCCATTCTTCTCCTGCAGAGCAGCTGGTGGATTCAAACCATTTGCCTTTGGAATTGCTAAAGCAGCTTCTTACTACTAAGCCACCAGAGCTCCCTAAGATATGACTCTGTTGTTGTTGTTGTTGAATACCACAGAGTCAGAACTGGCCCATAGCTCATCCTCCAGTGGGTTTTCAGAGGCTGTTAATTGTAAAGGAGGAGATTGCCCATTCATCTCCTGTGGAGCAGCTGATAGATTAGAACTGAGTGTCTTTGGGATTGCAGTTCAGTTTCTTACTACAAGGCCCCCAGAGCTCCCTACAGCATGACACTAGGAGAGATTATTCCTTGAAAAGGGACATCATGATTAGAAAGGTGGTGGTTAAAAGACACACATTCACCTACACTTTCATTAATTTATTCCACTCCTAATTTTTTGTTCATTCATTTGTGCATTAACTTATTTATTCATCATCCATTCATTCACACACTCACTTATTCATCGACACATTTGTTCATTCATCACTCACTCATTTGTAGTTCATTCATTAAGGTTCACTTGGTTTTTATTATTCATTCATTCCTTTATCATCCTCCATACGTCATTCATCCACAAGACGTGTTGTGAATGGATTGAGTGTCCCCATTTGGCAGAAGGGAAGACTGAGGTTCAGAATCTGGAGAGAGCACACAGAAGACTCATACAGCCTCCGAGCCAGAGAAGGTGTCCTCAGAAACCACTTACACCAGCACTCTCCAAATGGGGAAACAGGGGCATCCCAGAGGGGTATCTCAGCAGCCAGTGTGAAGGGCCTCCAGGTGAAGGGCCCCAAGGGGCTGTACCCTACATTCACAGGCAAATACCCCTTCCCAACTCTGGACTTCTGGGGGCTTGGGGTGGGGGGCGCTGCCAGGAGGGAGCAGCCTGGCCTAAGCTCTCTCTCTCTCTCTCCCCAGATTTAATTAACAAGCCTTTCATCTCCATCCTGAAAGAATCTGCTATCTTCTGTCTTCTTAATTAACGTTCATTAAGCAAATTGGAACAACAGGGTTTTCCTCTGTCCTTTCTTCTCCTGGAAGGTTTTAACCCTTGATGTGTGTGAGCTGCAGAGAGGGGATTCCACCACCCTAGCTCGTGGCCTTGAGCTGGTGAACAGGCCTCCTCCACGGGGACTGCCTAGGCCTCCAGGGAGGGCGTCTCCCAGCTGGGACACAGTGGCATCATCCTCTCCTCCCCACCTCACCAATTCCAAGCTGGCTTTCTGGATTTCACCTCATCTAAGGAAACTGACAGGGGCATTTATGCCTCTCAAGGGCCTCCCTCAGCTCCCAGACACTCTTCACCTAGAACCCCATCCTTGACACTTTCACTTCTGCCCCCATTGCTGGCCTCAAAGCCCATGTTTTTCACTTGTCTGCTCTGAACGAAATTGTTTCAGTAGCTAAGCTGCCCTGTCCACATGCCCCTCTGGAGGCCACCTCTCCTAGAGCCCCTCTGCTGGTGCTAGGCCCATGGGTGCTCTCTGAAACACTGGTGCCTGGCAGGGCCTGCCCTGTGAAAGTGCTAAGGAAGTAGGAGTCTCTAAGCCCAGAAGATCCCTTGGTGGCATGGTGGTTAAGCACTTGGCTACTATCTAAAAGGTTAGTGGTTTGAATTCACCAGTGGCTCTGTGGGCGATGTGACAACCTGCTTCTGTAGAGCTCCACAGCCCTGCAAACCCTCTGGGACGGCTATACTTTGTCCTGCAGAGCCACTAGGAGTCAGCATGCAGAGGGAGCCCAGAAAATGGTGCTCCTGGCAGAGCTAGTCCAGACCCCCCCTGACCAGGGGGCCCCTGATAAAACCCATTCTGTGGGAGCAAGGTCGGCAGGATGAGAGTGGTCCCTTTCTCACACTGGGGATGCTGTGCCAGTGTGGCTGTCATGAGTGCACGGAGAGAGGGCTTGTGCGGGGGTCAAGGACAGCCACCATCCCACTAAGTGTAGAGCAGAGGGGCCAATGCTACAGTGCACAGAGATAGGTCTCAGACTCCAGGCTGCAGGGAAATCGAGGCTGTATGAGGCATGCGTGGTCCTATGAGGTCCTGGGTTCAGGGGGCCCACGACTGCAGGGATGGACAGATGCCTTTGCCAGGGTTGTGGTAGGTCCTTGTCTGGAGGTGGCACTCAGAGCTTTGTCCTGGTAGAGCAGACATCTCTCTGCAAGCACCTCACATGATGACCTCCAGATTTCCCTTGGTTTGTTCGGAGTCCAGTAGATAGTTCTTTCCCTTTCCTAGCAATTACAGAAGTGACTGTTGTCACTTTGTCACACAGGATCCTGAGACTTGGTGAGGCTCACACTCCCCATATCCCCAGGCATCCATGCCCTGCTGTCTGGGTTCTGTGGGCACACGTGGCGCCTGGCTTCCGTCCTAGGAGAAGTTGACCACAGAGGTGGGCGATACCTGGTCTTGCCCTGCCATGAGCGTGCCCCCAGCAAACTGCTTCCTTCTCTGGGCCTCAGTTTCCACTCTTGTTCAACCAGCACACTGGACTCCATGACTTTTGTATGTTCTTAGATCCCATGACAGAGAAAAGTGGAGACTTTTCACTGCAAAACCACTCACCAGAAAAGCAGACTAGTGTCCTCTCCCACTTCCCCATCACTTGCCCCTGGTTGGACTGTCAGAACACAAGGTCTTGACAGGTTGCAAAGCCATGCCTGCCACCCGGTCCTGCATGGACAGACGATGAGCACCTCTAAGACAGTCCGAATGGGGACTCCATGGCGCTGAGGAGGGCGGGTGGGTGATGAGCAGAGTTGATGTAGCTTCTCTTACTTTCCCCTTCCTCCAGCAAGGCTATCGCTGAGTCTGTCTCCCCTAATCTCCACCCCCATCACTTGGCCAGGACATGGTAGACTGAGCCCAGCAGCAGGTGTGGGACCTGTTCTAGTCCTGGCTTTAGGCCATCTGGATCTACGCCTATGACTTGTCACTGGACTGTCAGCGCTGGGAGGGCGGAACTTCTCTTCCTGTCAAAGGTATACAGCAGCTGACAGAGTGTGTTCCTGGGAGTTACTCCCCACTCAGCAGGTTCTTCCTGGCCCTCTCAACCCTGGTCTGGGCTGTTCTGGCCACACCTGGAAGATCAGCCCCCTGGTGATGTCCTTAGCCATTAGGAGGCGAGGACGCCATTCTCAGTATCGTGGCCAATACTGCCACCTAGTGGCTAGTCACACCTGAACATGACCAATGGGCAAGTTGAGTACACAGAGGCTGTTTTTAATTGACGACATACCAATTGGCATATTTCAACACACCGGGACTGCCCTGGTCGCTCTCACCAAGTTATGCCAAGAAGTTTGGAGGACAATCATCTGGCCAATTGACTGGAAGAGACCCATATTTTTTTCCCATTCCAAAAAAGGTTACCTAATAGAGTGAGGGAATTATTGAATGATATTATTAACATCACATGTAAGATCCTACTGAAAATTATCCAAAAACGACTGGAACAGCACAGCAACAGAGAACTGTCAGATGTGCAGACTAGGTTTAAATGAGGCCATGGTACTAATGTTAGATGGATCTTGGCTGAAAGCAGGGAGTACCAGAGGAATGTGTATCTGTGTTTCATTGACTATGCAAAGGCATTTGACTGTGTGGATCACAACAAACTATGGCTGACTCTGAGAAGAATGGGAATCCCAGAACACTTGATTGTGCATATGCAAAGCCTATACTTGGACCTCAGGCGGCCTAGTAACAAGAAGCTGCGCTGCAATCCCGAAGGCATGCAGTTTGAGGCCACTAGCTGTTCCACGGGAGAAGGGCGGACAATCTCCTCCTGTATGATTAACTACCTCTAAAAATCTCCTGGAGGGTCACCTATGGATCAGTTCTGACTCTACAGTACATAGCAGCAAACAGCAACATACTTGGACCAGGAAGCAGTCCTCAGAACAGAACAATGAACAACTGCGTGGTTCAAAATCAGGAAAGGTATAAGCCAGGGATGCATCCTATCTCCATACTTTTCAATCTATATGCATAACAGATCATCCAGGAGTCTGGGATCTATGAGGAGGAATGTAGCATCAGGATTAGAAGACTCATCAACAACGTGAATTATGCAGGTGACACAACCTTGCTTGCCAAAACTGAGGAGGGCCTAAGGCATTTGCTGAGAAGGGCAAGGACTGCAGCCTGTAATATGGATTGAAGCTCAACATCAGGAAGACAAAGATTCTCATCACTGGGCCAATTGGCAGCATCATGTTAGACAGTGAAGAGATTGTTAACAGCTTCCCCTTGCTTGGCTCCGCAATCAACACTCTTGGCACCAGCAGCTAGGAAATCAAAAGACAAATTGTACTGGGAAAATCTGCTGTCAGGGACCTCTCCAGAGTACTGAAGAACAACGATGTCAATCTGGAGACTAAGGTTTACTTGATCTAGGACACAGTCTTCATAATTACTTGCTATGCATCAGAAAACCGGACAATGACTAAGGATGATAGAATTAATACCTTTGAGTTGTGGTGCTTGAGAAGAGTATTGAATATACGATAAAATGCTAGGAAAACAAACAAATTGATCCTAGAGAAGATGAAACCAGGCTACTTATTGGAGGCAAGGATTCTGAAGCTCAGTCTGACAGACTTTGGGCATGTTGCAAGGACATATCAATCCTCAAAGAGGGATAACATGCTTGGAAGGGTGGAGGGACAGCACAAGAAAGGAAGACCCTGGATGAGAT
Source organism: Elephantulus edwardii (assembly GCF_000299155.1). NCBI lineage: Eukaryota > Metazoa > Chordata > Mammalia > Macroscelidea > Macroscelididae > Elephantulus > Elephantulus edwardii. The sequence continues at coordinate 846,045 of NW_006399866.1, read as the reverse complement.
GTATTGATTCAGAGGCTAGGGTAATGCAGGTGGGTGTGCTGGAGACGACAAGGTTGGCACAGACCAGGGTTCAGACTGTTGTACACGGGGTCGCTGTGAGTTGCAAGTGACTCAATGGTAATTAACAACAACAACCAGTCAGATCCGACCATAGCTGATCTTTCAGTGGTAAATTGCGGATGAGATTGCCCATCTTTCTCCTGCAGAGCAGCTGATGGATTGCAACCACATACCTTTGTACTGGCAGTGCAGCTCCTTACCACTAGGCTACCAGGTCTCCCTGAGTACAAGGAGAGGAAACTAGAACTTCAGGATAAAGTGTGGAGGAAGAGAATAGGTGGCCACAGATCTCCACTGAAGATGCTAGCTAGACAGAATGGTCTTTCATTCCATATTCAGAAGAACATGGCTGGAGCTAAGTGAGGCCACCTGGCACTGGTACCTCTTGAAGGAGTTTTTTAAATCCTGTCTCACTCCTGGCCAGTTCCCAACCCAATGAGACACATACATAACAAACTTGCCTTAATCATTCACACCTCAGGACCTTTGCATATGATATGCCTCCTGAGAAGCTCTTTCCTTTACTCATTCTTTACAACACAGATTAAATATCACTTCTTCTGTGAAGCACCCTCCAAGTCTAGCAGAATTAACCACTCACCGTCCTTATACTCCAAGCTCCATGCATGCCCTTTGGTAACACCCTATTAACCTGTTCCCTCCAGCCATAGATATGGCTTCTCCTCCTCATTGGATTGTGACCAAAGGACAGGTAATGCACTTCCATGTGCAGAGCGTACAGTAGGCAACAATATATGTTTGCTGAGAGAAGAGATGACTGTAAACAAATTATTCCAGCTCAATCTTATAAAATAAGTGAGAAGAAGCTTTGAAATATCATCAGGCTATTTCTTAGTGCACTCTGTGTTTTCCTATCCAGATTATGGACATGTAAAGGGCAAGATCTTGTTTTATTTACAGGCTTAATTGATGGCACATTCATTCTGTACTGAGCTCTGAATCTAGTACTGGCCTATTACTTAGGTCTTTCCAATTGAAAGGACTTGACACTGGGAAGTAAGTGCTAAAGCAAAGGCTGGCAGGACCGAAGGGAATAAAAACCAAGAACATGACAGAACTGACCAGGCTGGGCAGCTGCTGCCACCGCTGAGGCTGACACTTGTACAGACTCCAGGAGCTCCACACCGTGGCTGACGTTGGGGGCCAGATCCCTCCCTGTGCTTCCTAAATTGTTATTGCAGCCTTTTTTTGTGTGCTTTATCCTGTAATCATCTGTCTCATTGTGCTCTTATTAATCCTAATTGTCTTTCATTAGAAGTTTTCTTCTTTCCTGGAGCAGCTGGTGGATTCAAACTGCATGCCTTTGGTATCACAGCACAGCTACTTACTACTAGGCCACTAGAGCTCCATTATATTGACTATGATGCATAGTATCTCTGTGAACAACACAGCTGAACCTTGTTCTATCCCACACCATCCTTGGAATCCCTGTCGTGTTTAAACCCACTGGTGGTAGTTACTGTGTCAGTCAGTCTAGTTGAGGGTCTTCCTCTCTTTCACTGACCCTTTATCTTTCCCAGCATGATGTCTCACTCCAAGTACTGGTTCTTTCTGAACTTACGCCCAAAATAAAGGAGACAAAGTTTCACTATCCTTGCCTCTACAGACCTCTCTGCACTCCCTTCAAGAATTATTTATTTGCTCTTTTGGCAGTTCATTCTCTTTTCAAATTAATTTTAATGACATGTTGTAAGGAGGGACTGGTCCTTGGAGAGGGACATCATGCTTGGGAGGATGGAGGGATGGAGTAGGAGGGGAAGACCCTCTATGAGGTGGATTGGTTCAGTGACTGGGGTAATCGGGATGGGTGTGTCAGAGGCAATGCGATTGGCACAGGATAGAGCAGGGTTTAGGGCTGTTGTACATAGGGTCACTATGAGTCGCAAGTGACTCGACAGCACATAACAACAACAACAACAATTTTAATGAAAGTTTACAGAGACTTTTCTTTTTATTTCCATTCATTCATTGTTACACACTTTCCTCCCTGTCCACTCCACCCCCCGAGTTTGCTTTTCGCTTTGAAAAGTAAAAAAAAATTCTTTCCTTTTTATACAATCTTTCCCACTCCAGTCCACTCCACTATGCAGCCTTCATTCTGGACTCCGGTCATGACAATACTACCTAATCATATATCTCTTTTAAACCGTTCTCTCCTTCATCTGTTTCAAAAAAGTGTATATTATTTATTCCCTCTTTTCTTAGTTTACCCCCAATCCTGATGTCAGTCCCGCTTTACAACAGTGGCATTATGCAGTATTTGTCCTTTCATGACCGAGATATTTCACTCAGTATAACATCCTCCAGGGTCACCCATTTTGTATAATATTTCATGAGTTCCTTGTTTTTCAATGCAGCATCGTATTCCATTGTGTGAATCTATCACTGCTTCTCTATCCATTCATTTGTTGATGGGCACTTGGGTTGTTTCCAACTCTTTGCTGTTGTGAACAAAAACACAATAAACACGGGTGTGAATGTATCTGCTTGAGGGCACAGTTATGGTTTCTTTAGGATATATCACCAGTGGTGGAATTGCTGGATCAAATGGTATTTCTTTTTTAAAAAAATATTTTTTAAAATTTATTATTAATTTCAATGAAAATTTACAGGGACTTTTTTGGATTTCCATTCATTCATTGTTGCACTCTTCATCCCTCCCAACCCTCCCCGCTAGTACACTACTCTCTTGGAAAAGTAAAAGAAAAATTCTTTCATTGTTTTACAATCCCTCCCCCCAGGTCCACTCCACTATACTGTCTTCACTCTGAACTCCTGTCATGACAAAAATAGCTAATAATTTTCCCTCTTAAACAGTTTTCTCCCTCATCTGTTTCAATGCAGTATACATTATTGAACCCGTCCTTCTCAGTCTCCTCCAAAACCCGAGGTCAGTCATGATTTACAACAGTGGCACCATGTACTATTTGTCCTTTTGTGACTGAGCTACTTCACTCAGCATAATGTCCTCCAAGGTCACCCATTTTTAATAATATTGCACGAGTTCCTTGCTTTTCAATGCAGCATAGTATTCCATTGTGTGGATATACCACAGCTTCTCTATCCATTCGTTTGTTGATGGATGGTCACTTAGGTTGTTTCCAACTCCTTGCTTCAAATGGTATTTTTATTTGCTACTTTTTGAGAAAGTGACATACTACCTTTCAGATTTGCTGTTCTTTTGGTGGGCTTGACCATGTCAACTTCTTCCTGGGTGGAGCACCCGTGTTCCTCCTATGTCAGTCTTCCTCTGTGTGTGTCTCTTGTTTGTTTGTTTTTCTCAGAAGTCATTAGACTTAGAATTCAATATACTCTAATATAATCTCACTAACAGGAAAAACCTACTTTCACACAAGAACGAATCCATGGCACAGGGGTCCGATTTCAACAGAGACTTAGGAGGGGGGATGCTACAGGTAAACCTGTAACACTCTCAAGACAAACTTGTTTTTCAAAAATTTCCTTACTACTTTCCTCATTTTCTTCCTGCTTTTAATGGAAGCACTTTAGCGTTTTATTGCTTAATATGATGGTTGTGGAAAAAAATAGTGTTTGACACATTTAAGAAGTCTATTCCATTTTTCTGGAAATGGCTGCTAAATTTGATCAAATGCTTTCTTTAACACTTACTGATATGACCATATGACTTTTCTTCTTTGATGAACTCATTTTTTAAGGAGTAGAAAATTAAAAAAGACATCTTACTTGAGGAGACAGGAGGCCTCCCTGAGGTGGTAACCCAGGGAGGGGTTGTGACCCAGGTGTCCATGTCACAGATACCAGGTTAATATCCCATTGAGGCCAAAGAAGCCAGTAGTCGGAGCACATTGCAAAGTGAACTCAAATTTAAAAGTCATTATTGTTGAGTCGGGGGCCAACTCATGGCTGGCCCTTCCTGGGTTTCCAAAGAGCTGCTAGCCGATTCGAACAGCCAGAGAGGCACTGACTTTAGGGTAAAAGTGAAGGGGAGGTGGAACTATGAAGCCCAGGCCACCACCTTGCCAAAATGCACTTTCTTGCCACAAGACGCCCTGAAAGAAAAGACCAGGTACCTCTGAGAGAACACTTAATGCCCCACTTACGCCAGGACTTCAAAAGCATCGATGAGCAGGCCTAATAGTAGATATTTCCATGTAATGGGCGGCACCCCATTACGCAAAGGCAGTGATGGACTTGCGTCATTTGTCAGCCTCAATTTATGGAAGCAGAAATTGCCTGAAAGAGCCAGGGGTCCCGTGCCCAAGCTCATCTAAGGCCAGAAGACAAGCCAAGGCACTCCAAAGTCAGACATTCCCCGGCACGGCCACAAGATGGGGTGAGCGCCTAGAGGGCCGAGGATGCTGCCCGTCGTAGGTCCCTCATTGCTACCCTCCCAGCCCAGCCACGGGTCCCGCCCGCCAGGGGAGGCGGGGTGGCACCCTATGAGCTGTCCACTCCCACCCGAGCCGAGAGCCACAGACAGAGCCGGGCGCACAGAGACGAGCGCGCACAGCCGTCGGTGCCCTTGACCATGGCCTCGGCCGTGTTCCTGCTCTGCCTGGCGCTGCTAGCTCCCGCGGCCCTGGGCGCCGGCATGGGCGCGTGTTACGATGGCGCGGGGCGCGCGCAGCGCTGTCTGCCGGAGTTCGAGAACGCCGCGTTCGGCAGGCGTGCTGAGGCCTCGCACACGTGTGGTCACCCACCCGAGGACTTCTGCTCGCACGTGGGCGCGCCGGGCGCTGCTGCGCAATGCCAGCGCTGCGACGCCGCAGACCCTGCTCGCCACCACAATGCCTCCTACCTCACCGACTTCCACAGCCAGGATGAGAGCACCTGGTGGCAGAGCCCATCCATGGCCTTCGACGTGCAGTACCCCACCTCAGTCAATATCACGCTCCGCCTGGGTAAGCACCACCCGGTCACAGCCACCTCTTCTCCATCACCATTCCAACCCTGGAGGGCAACAGAGGCTGCGATCAGCACCTTGACTGGGTGGGACGACCGAGATGGAGAAGGGAGCCAGGAACAGGATATATGCCCCTTGTGGTCCCCAACAACCTTGAGGGACCCTGAAGCCTCCGGGAGTGTTTTGCAGAGAGCCAAGTCTGGGTGCAATTACAATACACTGTAAAGGCTTTTCATTCCGGAACTGTTAATGGGGGAAGTGACCACCGAGGGGGTTAACTACTTAAGGGCAATCTCCTTCTTTTGGGTTTTGGGGTGAATCTTAGGGGCTCAGTGAACCCCAAAGCTGTGTGCAGCTTTTGAGTGTCTTTCTGGTATCAAGTTTCCACCACTGAGAAGGGTCCTGCCTCTCTGCTCTGCCTGTGCCTTCCTGCACCACCCCCATGTTGTCATTGTTGTTGTTATGTGGGGTTCAGTTGGAACCCACTCATAGGCTGACCCTCCAGTAAGTTTCCAGAAGATGTAAATTGCCTGGGAGGAAATTTCCCATCTTTCTCTTACAGAACAGATGGTGCATTCGAACCAAGTGCCTTTGAGTTGATAGTGCAACTCCTTATCAAGTTCAAAGTATAAACCAAAAAGAAAAAAAAAACCACCAAAACACCCCAAACCCATTGCCATCAAATGGATTCTGACTTGTGGTAACCCTGTAGAACGGGATGGAATTGCCTAATAAAGTCTCCAAGGGTATAAATCTTTATGGAGGCAGGCTGCCATGATGAGCTCAAACCTTTAACCTTTGACTTTACAGCGCAGTTCTTAACCTTCGCGCTCCCAGAGCTACTTCGCTAAAGCTGCTCAAAACAAATCCCCCGAGGTCAGTCTCTTCTGACTCACGGTGACCCTTAGATTTCCAAAGCCGTGCATTTATACGAAGCTCTTCTTCACGTCTTTCTCCTTCAAAGCAGCTGATGGATTTGAACTGCTGTCTTTTGAATAGCAGCTTAGTGCTTTTGCTAAGGTGTCACTTACTCTCTCATTCACTGCCAGAACCAATACATAACTGATCCTTCAGTGGGTTTTTGGAAGACTGGAAATCAAATGGAAGGAGATTATCCATCTTTCTGTAGTGGAGTTATGGTGGGTTTGAGTCAGAGAGAGAGCCATGGCTTTGGGGTTAGCAGTGCAACTCCCTACAGCAAAGTTTGGTGGACTACTCTGCCGAAGCTCCCGTCTGCCAAGATGTTGTTGTTGACTCTCCAGCTGGACCCAACCCATAGTTGATCCCCCAGTGGGTTTTCAGAAGCAGTAAATCACACAGGAGGAAATTGCCCACCTTTCTCCCCCAGAGCAGCCAGTGGATTCAAGTCTTTGCATTGGCAGTTCAATTCTTTACCACTGATCTGCATCTTACTTTGATCCACAATCAGTATACATGGTACCAGCAGTTAGGAGTTCGGGAGATGTAATGCACTGGGGAAAGTCCGCAGTTGGGGACTTCTCTAAATTATTGACAAGCAATGATGTAAGTTTGAGGACTTAGCTGTTCCTGATCCAGGCCATGGTCTTTTCAGTCATTTGCTATGTGTCTGAGAGCTGGACACTGAATAAACAGGAGAGAAGAATTGATGCCTTTGAGTTATGATGTTGGAGAAGAATACTGAATATCTCCTGGACTGCCAGAAGGACAAGCAGATATTTCCTGGAGAGGGTACAGCCAGTGTGCTCCCTGGAGGCAGAGGATGAACCTTTGTCTCACATGTTTTGGGCATGTTACTAGGAGAGACTATTCCTTAGAAAGGGATATCATGCTTGGAAACATGGAGGGACACCAAAAGAGAGGAAGACCATCAACAGGTGGATTGACACAGTGACCGCAGCAATGGGCTCGAGGGTGTCAGAGATTGTGAGGATGGCACACGATAGGACAAGGTTCAGATCTGTTGTTCATAGGGTCGCTATGAGTCATACTTGACCTGATGGCACCTAACAACAACAAACCATCAGAGCTCCCTTTGCTAAGCTGTAGGACCCCTTAAAAGCAGTTGCTGCTAAATGTTAAATTGACTCTGATCCCAAGTGTATCATATTAGCTTCTATCCCATATAGTTATCAAGGCTGTGACCTTTCAGAAGCAGATTGTCAGGCTTGTCCTCCCAGGTGCTCTCGTGTGGATTTGAATCACTAACCTTGCCTCTCGTAGCCACAAACTTACCCCTTAGTGCTCAGGAATCAGAATCCAGAGGCCTGATCCCAGCCCTCTCTCCCCAGCCACGCCTTCTCTCTGGAGACCGGAAGCCCTTCACCCTGCCCAGTCCTTTCTGGCCCTTGTTTGTTTGATCCTCTGCACTGAGTTCAGCATCTTATTCACTGCAGTCCCCACAGCTCTTCCAGGGAGAATATGTTTTCACAAGCACACACTCCTTTATCTGCAATGTCAAAGTCCCTCAAAGCTTTGAAAAACGAAAAGATTTTTCATTCTTTTTTAATAACTCATTTTGACTGCTGAATCTGACCTGAGGCTATTTATAGTCTTTTTAGCCCACTTAGTGTGAATATTCATACAATTTGCTACTGAAATCTCATTTGAGTACAGCCCGAAGCTCCATCCCCTGCTGGGGGCGTGATGGTGAGTGCACGGCAGCATCCTAAAACCCTAGACATTCTGAAACACATCTGGATCCAAGGAGTTTGGACAAGGCATTTTGGAATTGGGTCTCTACTTTTCAGATGAGAACAATTCAGACTCGGAGAAGTCAAGTGTTTTACCCAAAGACACACAGCTAGTACGTGAGAATCATCAGGAACCCCTTGCCTAAACTCCCTGCCTTGAATTCCACTCTTCATCTACAAAGCTGGCTGTTCCTAGCCTGAGGCGACAGTGCCGTTGGGAGGACTGAGAAATTGTTCTGGGGAGAAGGGAGCATGGATCCTGAGTCTCCTCATCAGGGCAGGCTGGAGCAGGTTCCGGCAGAGTGCTAGCTGCTTCCTGGGGTGTCATCACCTGCATAGGGTGGGGGGTGTCTCTGCCCACATAGGGGTAACAGGAAGCCAGTGAAGGTAAGAGGCTAAAGGGGATGCTAGCTGTTTGGTTCTGGCAGGACCCCAAGGAGAAGGAATCTGGGACAGAGTGGGGGCTTGTGAAGGAGACACATTGTTCTATGACAGAGGATGTGGGCTTGGCTGATGTGTAACATGTGTCAGTGGGACCCAGGACCAGCAGGAGAAAGCAGCTCATTCTGGTAGTAACAATGGAAGGGCAGAGAAAAGGGAGGGAGGCGTCAAATTTTTTTGTATTTGAGAGCAATTCCTACTTGGTGAGGGAGCTCTGGTGGCCTATTGGGTAAGGAATTGCTCTGCCAACCCAGTGCCTGGCAGTTTGAACCAGTGGGAGAAGGATGGGCAGTCTCCTCCTGTGTGATTTACAACTTCTGAAAAGCTGCTGGAGGGTCAGCTATGGGTCGGTCCTGACCAGAGGGCACATAACAACAATCCATTTGGTGGCTCACTAGTGCTTCTGTGGAAGAAAGATGTGGCAATCTGTTACCATAGAGATTCCACCTTTGGAGTCATTTCCACTTTGTTCTGGGGAGGGCGTGTCATGAGGCAGGATTGACTGGAATTCAGTGGGGCTCCATTTACTGTTTGCTGAGTGCTGAGCCCTGTGCTTTGGCTGGAGAGCTCACTGAACTCTGCCTGGAGCCCTTGGAGGCACTGTGGTTCCCATTCCTCTGTAAGCAAATAATCCCTGAGGCTCAGAGAGGCTTTGTGCCAGAAAGGGCAGAACCAGTCTTCACTCTACCACATCTCACCTGAGCCATTGCCCTTCCCATTGTGTTGTTCAGCTCCAGGTACAAAGAAGGTCCTACAGGAGTGTTTGTCCAGTTAATGAATGATGAACGAATGAAGGTGCCACTTCCTCTGCCCTGTGCTTTTAGGCTTAGCTTGTTGTGCTATGCTATCGAGTCAGAAGCAACTCATAGCTGACCTGACGGAAGAGATTGCCCACCTTTCTCCTGTGGAGCTGCTGTAGATTCAAACCATGTACCTTTGAGTTGGCAGTGCAACTCTTTACCCAGTAAGCCATCAGAGCTCCCTAGGCTCAGCTTGCTGCTCTGTACTGTCAGGTTGGAGCCAACTCATGGCTGCCCCTCCAGCAGATTTTCAGAGGCTTGAAATCACATGGGAGGAGATTTCCCATCTTTCTCTGGAGGAGCAGCTGGTGGATTGAACCATGTGCCTTAGGGATGGCAATGCAACTCCTTGCCCACTGGGCCACCAGAGTTCCCTTAGGTTTCTTTAAAAGAAATGTTAGAAAAACAACTATGAGATATCATCTCACCCCAGTTAGAATAGCAAAATTTAACAGAACAGCAAGCAACAAATGCTGGTGAGGCTGTGGAGAAACTGGAACCCTTATTCGCTGTTGGTGGAAGTGTAAAATGGTGCAACCACTGTGGAAGGTGGTATGGCACTTTCTCAAAAAGTTGAAAATAGAAATACCATTTGACCCAGCAATTCCACCACTGGGAATATATTGTTGTTGTTGTTGTTATGTGCCGTCTAGTCGCTTGTGACCCACAGCGACCCTTTGTACAACAGCCTTAAACTCTGCTCTGTCCTGTGCCAATCGCACTGTCTCTGACATACCATCCCGCTTACCCCAGTCACTGAATCAATCCACCTCATAGAGGGCCTTCGCCTCCTGTGCTGTCCCTCCACCCTCCCAAGCATGATGTCCCTCTCCAAGGACCAGTCTCTCCTTACAACATGTCCAAAGTATGTTAGACGGAGCGTCAGAATCCTTGCCTCCAAGGAGCCTTCTGGTTTAACCCTTTCCAGGATGAATCTGTTTGTTTTCCTAGCAGTCCATGGTACCCTCAAAACTCTTCTCCAGCAAGAAACCATAACTGACATCCAGATATATACACGCCCATGTTTATCATGTCTTTGTTCGTGATAGCAAGGAGTTGGAAACAACCTAAGTGCCCATCAACAAACGAATGGATAGAGAAGCTGTAGTATATTCACACAATGGGATACTCCACTGCATTGAAAAACAAGGAACTCATACAATATTATCCAAAGTGGGTGACCCTGGAAGACACTACGCTGAGTGAAGTCTCTCAGTCACAAAAGGACAAATACTGCATGGTGCCGCTGTTGTAAAACAGGACTGAACTCGAGGTTGCGGGGAGACTGAGAAAGATGGGTTCAATAATGTAAACTTCGTTGAAACAGATGAGGGAGAAAACTGTTTAAAAGGGATATGTGATTAGGTATTTTTGTCATAACAGGAGTCAAGTGCGAAGGCTGCATAGTGGAGTGGACCTAGGGGAGGGATTGTGAAACAATGAAAAACTTTTACTTTTACTTTTCCAAGATGGTAGTGTACTAGGGGGGAGGGTTAGGAGGGAAGAAAAGTGCAAAAATGAATAAATGGAAATCCAAAGTCTCTGTAAATTTTCATTGAAATTAATAATAAATTTTGGTGAGCTCTGGTGGCCTAGTGGTAGGAAACTGCACTGCAATCCCAGAGGTGCGCGGTTCAAATCCACCAGATGCTCTGCTGAAGAAGGAGGAACAATAGCCTCCTGTACCAGTCAGATCCAATTTGACGGCACACACATAAAAAGAATAAATAAATAAATAAAAATTAAAAAATAAATTAATAATAAACTTTTAAAAAAGATTTACAGCCTTGGAAACAAAAAAAAGAAAAGAAGAAGAAACATTAGAGTTCATTTTTGCTTGTTCATAGAGGTAGAATAGGGTAGAAAACACAAAATAGGGGCTTTGACCAGGGTCTTTGACCTCAGGCTCAGCACAGCAAACACTGGGCAAGTGACTTTGCCTCTTTGCACTTCAGATTTCTCATCTGTAAAATAGGGGTGAGAGTTGCTACCTCTTGAGATGACTGTGTAGGTCCCATGAGCTCGGGTTGGTCAAATACATCCAGGAGCCTTCATAGGCCTGGTTCTCTGCTGAGAACAGCTCAGAGCTGAGGCTCCCTGCAAGCAAGGCTCCAGGTCAGGATTGAGAAATGTTGGGCCTGGCCAGCCTGCTCCCCAAGAGACACCCTGGGCCCTGCTTACGCACAAGAAGAGCTGGGGTTCCACAGCAGCCCCAGGTTCCACTCATTTGTGGTTCCGTGTGACTTTGGTCAGCTCCAAGCTAAGCCGGGGATTGCATAATACTGGAGGAAGGAGAGCTCTGGCGTGTCAAAGTTATTTATTATCTCAGGATCCCCCTCCACTGTGCCATATCCCCCTGGAAATGGGACTCTTGGTCTCCAGTGGAGGCCCTTTCTTCTCAGTCCTCAGGCCACCTCTGCTGGCCTCATCCCAGACTCCATCACTCCCCACTCCTTGAAGGCCATTGGGAGGGGAGAGTGGACCTTCTGCTCTGAGGGGGCGGCTGCCTTGGAGGAAGCCGGTGAAGGGCAGGGGAGGGAGAGGCCGCCAGTCAGCCTGCGACAGAGGTCACTGCTTTCCCAGCCCCCTGAGAGCTCCCAGACATCTGTTCCAAATCCTGCAGTCTCTGAGCTGAGCTTTCCTGTCTGGGATGAAAGGCAGCAGTGGGGGCTGGCAGCTCCCAGCCTCCACTACGGCCCAGGGAAGCCGGACCAGGTGGCCAGCGGAAAGGGGCCAGGGAGGAGGATGGTCATCAGAGGTAGCAGACACTTCTGGAGGTCATAGACCACCAGTCCCCCAACCTAGCAAGGTTCATTCTTTTATCGATGAGCAAACTGAGGCTCTGAGGCTGAATTCGGCTACACAGTCAATAAAAGCTGGAGGCAAGGCTTGAACTCCGCCTGGCCTGACCCCCAGCCCACGCCCCCAACTCCAAATCATTTAGGAGTGATGTATGTTTGTTATGATTCAAGCCTTGGTCCTGGGCAGAACTGAGTGCAGGCCTCGGCAAACTTGGGTGCTGGTTCTCCAACTCGTTTGCTTGAATTCCTGAAAAACTCCTAGAACCCCAGAAAGACCCCAGGCCCCCCACAGTTAAGTTCTGAACCCCTGAGACAAGGGGAAGCAGCAGGAAGGAAAGTAGGGGGAGTCAGCCCCATGGTGCTGCCCTATGTGTAGCGAGGGGATTTCCTCATCGCAGGCGTCCCTCAGTCACTCAGTATCCACCAAATCTTGATGGTGCTGGCCGTGGGGAGACAGCTGTGAGCGAGAACCCTATACAGGCCCACCCCTGTGGAGTTCATGGCTCCCTTAAAGACATGTCATGCCAAGGAATTCCCTGAGTGAGATGCTCACTCGGGGTGAATGAATCTCCGCTGGGGCCAGAAAGGGCACGGCTGAGATTGGAAGGAAGGTTGGAATTGACAGAAGAGGGAAGGACATTCCAAGTTCAGGTGATAGACATGACCAGGCAGCTCAGTGTGTCCTTGGACCCCCAAGGCCTGGATGGCTGGAGAGAGGGAAATGAGGAGACGAGGAGACAGTGGAGGAGACTGTGGGGCCTGGGCGGCCTCTGAGATGCCCCAAAGGCAGCTGAGTCTCCCGCACTTTGGCTCCATTGTGCTTTTCTGTCAAGTGAGAAGCTGTGTTTCCCTTGGCTGAGGCAGCGCTGGAGGGCTGAGGCCTCCTGCCTTCTCTCTGGGGGTTCTGGCTGGAACACTGGGCCCCAGGCGGGTAGGGGTCAAGGCAACAGCCCTGGTTAGCATCCACTCACAGAAGTGAGCCTTACAGCACCCGGGCTCAGCTGTCTTTGGGGCTGGCCAGGCGCTGCAGGACTGGGTGTCACCTTCTTTACAGGTTAGAACTGGCTGCCCATGGGCCTCCCCACTGCCCAGTCTCCAGACCATTTCCACCTTGCCTGCCCCTCTGGTTGCAGCCAGCTGCCTTCAGCAGGGCCATGAGGGGCTCACTCTCTTCCTCCTGGGTCTTAGATTTGCTGCTGTTTCTGTCCACTCCTCACCTTCTGGCTAATATACATCATCACTCAGTGAAAAGCAGTTGTGTCTCTCTGTGCTGGAGTCCTTCTGCCAAGTCCTGAGAGAAAGCCACAGACAAGCTCCTGCCTGTCTCCCTTAGCTTAGAGGTGACCATCCCAGACAGCAGCCCCCGCCCCATTCCAAGACTACGCAGACACCCTACTTGTGCATTTTTTTTTAATTGGATACTTTTCTTTGGGTGTTACTTGTGCATTCTTGCAGCCCCTCATGCTCCCTGCATTGCAGGCCAGGTCGTGCTGTGTTGAGGTTTGGGGTTTGTTTGTATCTGTCATGAGCTTGGGAGAGCCTGTTTTCACAGCTGTCCCACAGTGCCCAGCACAGGACCCACAGCTCAGTAGGTGCTGGGTGTTTGTTAAATGGATGAATGGAATAGCACAGACGTCAGCTGTGTGCTTGGTCCTCCCCAGGGAAGAGCTCTGGTGGTGCAGTGTGGGTGAATGCTTGGCTCTACACCAAGAGGCAGGAGCTTAAACCCACCAGTCTGCTTCTGTAAAGCTTCAAGGCCTCAGACACCACGCAGGGCAGTGTTACTTCGTCCTGTAGGTCTGCTGTTGGAATCGATCAATGGCAATGGGCTTGATTTTGGTTTTCAGGCATGTCCTATGTCTGGGACTGTTCTGAGTGCTTTACAAGTATTTGCTCATTTATCACTGTTTTTACACCCATTCTGGGAAACTGTTTCAGTGGTGGAACTCTCCGCTTCCCTGTGAGAGACCCAGGTTCAGTTCCCTGCTGATACGCCTTAGACACCACCATCAGTCCTTCCGTGGAGGCTCGTGTGATGCTGGACCGGTTTCAGCAGAGCTTCTGGAGTAAGACAAAGTAGGAAGAAAGGCCTGAACATTATCATTGTTCATTGCTGTTGAGTCAGAAGTGTCTCCTAGCTGATCCTCCAGAGGCTATAAATTGCATGGGAGGAGATTGTCCACCTTTCTCCCAAGGAGCAGCTGGTGGATTTGAACCACTTGCCTTAGGGTTGGCAGCACAATTCCTTACCCAGCAGGCCACCAGCGTGCCCTCTTCTGAAAAGTAGCCAAGGAAAGTTCTGTGAATCACAGTGGTCCAGTCTGCAGCTAATCCTGGAGGAGGCGCAGAACAGGGGGTGCTTTGTCCCTTTGTGCATAGGGTCATCATGAGTTAGGGACCAAACTCAGTGACAGTTCACAATAACGTTAACGCACCAGTTTGGCTAATGGGGAAACTGAGGCACAGCCTCCAAGTCACTTGCCCAGTTAACCTGATGTTCTAGAGTTAATGAGTGGAGGAACTGAGATGTGAGCCCCAGGATATCATGTCTACATAGCATTTCTTCTCTGTGAACCAGGGAGTGGATGAACATCGGCATGAATGAATGGAGGACCCAGTTCTCTTACTTAGCTAGTACTGCAGTAACAGAAATACCGCAATCGGATGCTGTCAACAGCCGGAGATAGCTTTCCTCACAGCTGGGGAGCCTGGACGTCCCAGTTCAGAGCGCAGGCTCTGGCGGAAGGCTTTCCGTCTCTGTCAGCTCTGAAGGAAGGTCCTTGTCTCTGCTGCTTCTGTTTCCTGGGTCCTTGGAGAGCTCCACATGGCGTCTCATCAATCTTCCATCTCTGCTTGCTTATTTAATCTCTTTTATATCTCAAAAGAGATTGATTCAAGACCTACGACACTAATCCTGCCTCATTAACATAACAAAGACAACCATTCCCAAATGGGATTGTGAGCCCAGGCACAGAGGCAGGGATTTATTTTAGGGGGACATAATTCACTCCATAACTTCAATCTTGCAGATGCATCCCACACCCCTCAGCCATAGCATTCACAAAGACCCAAGATTCCTCCTGGTCTTTTCACCCCCTCCCCGCCCCACTCTACTCATGAACGTCCCGGACTCCGGTCCCTTCAGGCACCTCCCTATCCTAATATCCTTCATCTCTGTGCCAGGCCTTCCACCAGGCAGACTCTCACCCATCTGACACCCTGGGTTTGGCCAGTTGAGGTGATGGCAGCCATTGAAGACTCTACCCTCCCTGAGTCTTCCACCTGAGCCCTTGCATGGTGTTCAAGCCAAGGCTGCATGCAAAACTTAAACCTGCTGTTGTTAGTTGTTATGTGCCGTCGAGTCGCTTGCGACTCATAGCGACCCTACGTACAACAGCCCTAAACTCTGCTCTGTCCTGTGCCAATCGCACTGTCTCCGACACTCCCATCCCAATTATCCCAGTCACTGAATCAATCCACCTCATAGAGGGCCTTCCTCTCCTGCGCTGTCCCTCCACCCTCCCAAGCATGATGTCCTTCTCCAAGGACCTGTCTCTCCTCACAACATGTCCAAAGTATGTTAGACGGAGCCTCAGAATCCTTGCCTCCAAGGAGCCACCCGGTTTAACCCTTTCCAGGATGAATCTGTTTGTTTTCCTAGCAGTCCATGGTATTCTCAATACTCTTCTCCAGCACCACAGCTCAAAGGCATCAATTCTCCTTCTATCCTCCTTGGTCATTGTCCAACTCTCTGATGCATAACAAGTGATTGCGAAGACTATGGCCTGTATCAGACGCACCTTAGTCTCCAGAGAGACACTGCTACAATGCTAAAAATTATGATTCTGAACATTAGACGTTGAATGTCATGTGAGGACCTTAGACTTAGGGTTCAAGAGTCAAAAAAGGGATTACACCTCCCTCCTTCTCTTCCCCACATCTAGCCCCATCTCTCTGTGCACCCAAGTCAGAGACCCAAGAGTCAAAAGTGATTCTTTCCTCTCTTTGGTCCTTTGATTATGGCACCCACCAGACCATTATCTGTAATACCCTGTGTGTTTGTTCCTACTCAAGCCCTCACCTGCTCCTAGGCTCATTGTCATGGTCTTGGAGAAATTCCCATTGTCATCAAGTTGGAACTGACTCATAGCTGATCCTCCAGTGGGTTTTCAGAGGCTGTAAACTGCACGGGAAGAGATTGTTAATCTTTCTCTCATGATGCTGCTGCTGGACTCAAACATCTTTTGGATTGGCAGTACGACTCTACTCACCAGACCACCAGGACTCCCTCAAAGGCCCTACTACTTCTCACTGTATTTCGCTCGGTCTTGTCTCAGCTCAGGCTGAGCCTCAGAATCCTCCCCAACACAAAGCCCTGGGCAGTACTCCATCTGCTCTCCCCTGGACAGATAATGGGCTCAGTGATCCTGATTCTTCTTTGGGGCTCAGACTCTTGGTCCTGAGATGGGAGGGTTGAAATGAGTCCCAAGAGTGTTCAGCCAGTCTCTTGTGAAGTCTGGCACCATGGTCATGGGGCATCTCCATCTCCTGCCAGGGATTCACCACACCCAGAATTGCCCAGAGCGAGGATGGAGAAGGAAGGGCTGGCATGGGGGTGGGAGGTGGCCTAATGGTGGGCTTGAAGGGTCTTGCTGCGCTCTCCCTGCAGTCTGGCTACAGCTCCCTGGCTTGGCCCTGACTTCCCCAGAGGCCAGCGTGGTCTTGCCCATGCATTCTCCATCACTTCTCCACCCTGCCCCCTCCAGCCCCACCTCCCAGGCCACTGCTCCCCAGATGGCTCCAATTAAAGGGCTTTGTTTTGTTTCCATCTTCCCAAAATAAGCTTCCCCTGTTTCGTGCTCGCATTCTGTTCAGTGCCGGATGTGGGCGGCTTGGTTTTATGACCGGCCTTGGTGTCAGTCGTGACGGGCTGTATGTCCCAGCTGGTTGGAGAGGACACCACTTGGTGTGCGGATGCTTGGCTTGAGTTGAGTCTCTGCTGTATGGCAGCTGGGCCAGGGTACAGGTGGAGACTAGAGACGGGGGTGGAGACCACCACGGACACCAGCAGCCTCTTCTCCCTGGGATTACGCAGTGTCTTAACACGTTGCTGCAAATGGCGGTAAAAAAAATGTATTTCTAAGCACGGTCATCAATTTAAAAGTGTGCGGCAACGTGTTAAACAGGATTGGTGTAGGGCTGTGACGCTGGGGCAGGCAAGCTGGTGGTGGAGGGGAGGGGAGGAGAGACTTGGCTGTAATATGTTGGGCAAGTCCGTTTCTCCTCTCTGAACCTCAGTAAAACACACAATGATGGGACTGTTAGGGAGTCTCAAGGATACAGGGCCTTGAGGTTTTTACTGATGCGCCTGGTATACAGTCGTTAGCTGACTTGTCCACACACTCACTGTCTTAACCATTCTGTTGGATCTACCTGCCTCACTCCTTATAGTTACAAGTTTGGCTCCATCCTGACTAGGTCGGTGCGAAGCATTTCTTTATTGAGCATCTACTGTGTGCAGGCGCTATGCTCAGCAGTATGGCTTCACAGCTCCCACTCCGGGGGAGTCACAGGATTCAGAGCCTTGGTGAGGCACACACACCCATCAAGGGTGAGCTGAGGTCCCAAAGACGAACAGCAATTTATAGGAGAGGCAGTGTGTTTTGGGCTGGAGAGGGAGGCAGGAGGGGTCAGTGTCCAGGAGGGAGGTGGAGGCTTACGGTCAGTCTTGTAAGCTATTGGGTGAGCAGGATGTGTGGAGTCTAGCCAGGTGAAGAGCAAGGAAAAGCATCCAAAGCACAGGGAACAGTGCAGTGGGTAGCTGAGAGGTAAGGCGATTTCATGTCCGCAAACAGCATCATGTCAACCTCATGAAATGACTGGTGTTGACGTTGGCCCAGCTTCCCTTATAGAACACATCTGTCCAAGTGCAATTACTCTGGAGCCTCATTGGGCCAGAGAGCTTGGTAGGGCTAGGCCTACAAATCTAATCTTTGTCACTGTTTAGAAGATCTCAAGACTGCTTCATTCCCTAGCTTCCAATTTGCCTTTGTCAGAAACCTTTTGGTCACAAAGCGAGGATTAAGTTGTGTTTGTGGCTCTTCTAATTAACTCTCAAAACAAAAAAGTTCCTGCTGCATCTCTGTGATGTTCTCACATTTCTCTCACCTCCTGGGTTGGTGAGGGAAAGGGAAA
The DNA here is from genome assembly GCF_000299155.1 of Elephantulus edwardii. NCBI lineage: Eukaryota > Metazoa > Chordata > Mammalia > Macroscelidea > Macroscelididae > Elephantulus > Elephantulus edwardii. The sequence goes on along the minus strand of NW_006399866.1, from coordinate 828,170 downwards.
ACCATTTCATAGTAGCACGTGATGTTGCTTGTGTGCGTGAAACCCCAGTGACTGCCTTTTTCCGATAGCAGTTCTGGCCGCCAGCTACCTTTTAAGCAGCTCCAAGCTCCCCTCCCTGGAGGTGTCTGGCTGCTGGATGTTTACCAAGGAGTCTGTGCCTGCGACCCCACAGCATCCCCCCATACGGCTTCCTTTAGTGAATGTGAACCTGGGCTAACCCGCCCCTTGTCCTTGGGGCCCCCAAATGTCACAGGAGGGGACACTGGGCCACTCCCACACACTGGCTCCATCAGCCACACATGCTTTGTTTTAAGGGGCTCAGGGCTGGGAGTGCCAAGCTGGGCTGCAACTTTACTTTGAAAAAACATCTTAAAACAGAACATGGCAAAGCAGTTCCTTTTTAAAAATAAAAATGAGTGTTTTTTCCAGGTTTTAAATTAGAATGAGCTTAATGAGAGAAAAGTTGGAAAGTATAGAAAAAAAATGAAAAGGAAGGAAAAGTTATGGAACGTCCTACGCCCCGCGGAGCACAGCATCGAGCTGTGTGTGTCTGTCTTTTCTATCTGTTCTCTTGGGCTTTTTAAAATGTAAATCTGGTGGTTCTCTCTGTATAATCTTGATTTTTATTTAATATTGAAATGTAAGATTTTCTCTAGCTATAAGCCCTTTGTCAACTATTTCTATGGCTGTAGCAATCTATCACATGACTTTATGTTCTACAATTTCCCTTAGAGTTCTTTTTTCCTCATTTGCTTAGACTCTTCTTGTTTGACTTTTTAGGAGTGAAATTCCTCTGTCAAAGACCAGAATATTTCTGTTGTCATCACACTGCCTTTCTAGAAGAAAAAGATCTCTTTTCTTTATTACAACAAATTTATTGAGCTGTAACACATACCATATAATACAACCTACCTAAAGTATAAAATTCAATGGATTTTTAGTATATTTAGTATTTAAATTGGCAGCATCATGATAGATGGAGAAGAGATTGAGGTTGTTAACAGTTACAGCTTGCTCAGATCCACAATCAACATCCTTGGCACCAGTAGTCAGGAAATCAAAAGACAAATTGTATTAGGTAAATCTGCTGTTAGGGACCTTTCTAAAGTACTGAGAAGCAACAATGTCAGTCTAGAGACTAAGGTGCACCTGATCCAGGTAATGATCTTCACAAGGGCTTGCTGGGCATCAGAGAGCTAGACAATGACTAAGGATGTCAGAAGAAGAATTGATGCCTTTGAGTTGTGGTGCTGGAGAAGAGTCTTGGGTATATCATGGACCACCAAGAAAACAAATAGGTCTATCTTGGAGAAAGTGAAAACAAGTTTCTCCTTGAAGCCTAAGATTTTGAAGCTTCATCCCACTTTGGGCATGTGGCCAGGAGGGGTCAGTCCTTGGGGAAGGACATCATGCTTGGAAGGGTGGAGAGACAGCACAGAAGAGGAAGACCCTAGATGAGATGGATTAATACAATAAGTAGGGCAATGGTGGTAGGTGTTTCAGGGTCAGTGAGACTGGCTCAGGATAGGGCAGGCTTCAGAGCTGTTGTACATAGTGTCGCTATGAGTCACAGGTGACTTGATGGCACATAACAACAACAACATGTTGTTATATATTATCAAGTTGGAACTGATTCATAGCTGACCCTCCAGCAGGTTTTCAGAGACTGTAAACTGCACAAGAATAGATTGCCCATCTTTCTCCCATGGAGTGGCTGGTGGATTTGAACAGCAAACTTTTAGGCTAATAAAACAGTTCTTATAACTAAGCCACCAATGCTCCCCCTAAATATTTGGTATGTATTATACCATATTGTATTAGTATAATATATACTAAATATTTATTTAAATACATCAGCAGAGAACTGCCAGAAGTCCAGGCTGGGTTTAGAAGGGATCGTGGTACTAGGGATATTGTTGCTGATGTTAGATGGATCTTGGCT
>NW_006399866.1:744231-824763 GCF_000299155.1 Elephantulus edwardii | reverse complement strand
CATTTGACCCAGCAATTCCACTACTGGGAATTTACCCTAAAGAAACCATAACTGCCCCCCCCAAGCAGATATATGCACACCCATGTTTATTGCAGCTTTGTTCACAATAGCAAAGACCTGGAAACAACCCAAGTGTCCATTAACAAACGAATGGATAGAGAAGCTGTGGTATATTCACACAATGGAATACTATGCAGCATTGAAAAACAAGGAACTCATGAAATATTATGCAAAATGGATGACCCTGGACGACATGATGCTGAGTGAAATATCTCAGTCACAAAAGGACAAATATTGCATAGGGCCACTGCTGTAAAATGGGACTGACATTGGGGTTGAGGGAAGAGAAAGAAGGAGGGGAGGAATGATGTATACTGCATTGAAACAGATGAGGGAGAAAACTGTTTAAAAGGGATATGTGATTAGGTATTGTCATGACAGGAGTCCAGGATGAAGGCTGCATGGTGGAGTAGACTTGGGGGGAGGGATTGCATAACAATGAAAGATTTTTTTCTTTTACTTCTCAAAGAAAAGAGTGGAGTGGGGGGGGGCAGCAGGGAGCAGGGAGAAAAATGCAACAATGAATGACTGGAAACCCTAAGTCTCTATAAACTTTCATTAAAATTAATTAAAAAAATTCTATAGTAAAGGGGGGAAGGATGAATAAGGATGACTGAAGGAGGACCAATGCCTTGGAACTGTGGTGCTGATGAAGAGTACTGAATGTCCCATGGACTCCCAAAAGGATAAACACATATGTCTTGTAGAAAGTGCAACCAGCGTGCTGCTTAGCTGTGAAGATGGTAAAACTTTGCTTCACATGCTTTGGACATCTTGTCAGAAAAGGCCAATCCTTGGGAAAAGATATTATGCTGGGAGAAGTGAATGGTCAGCAAAAGAAGGGAAGACCCTTAACAAGCAGGATTGGCACAGTGACTGTAACAGTGGGTTCAGGCTTTTCAGAGATGAAGATGACACAGGACAGGGCGGGGTTCAGATCTGTTCCTCACAGGGTCTCTATTAGTGGCAGTTGACTCGATGGCACTTAACAGCAACTAACTACACCATACAGAGAGAGCTTAGATGGATGAGTGGGTAAGGAATTGTGCTGACAACCCAAAGGCTGACAGTTTGAATCCAATATCTGCTCCTTGAGAGAAAGATGGGCAGTCTCCTTCTATGTGTTTTGTTGTTGTTGTTAGGTGCCATCAAATCAACTACAACTCATAACAACTGTGCAGGCAATGGATCTGAACACTGCCCCATCCTGTGCCATCTTCACCATCTCTGACATTCCCAAGCCCACCATTATAGTCACCATGTCAATCCATCTCATTGAGGGTCTTCAGCCTCTGAAAACCTGCTAGAGAGTCAGCTATGAGCCAGTTCTGACTTAATTACATATAACAGCAACAACAACAATATCCCACACATACAGAGTTATTTACAATCCATTTTAGGTATTTTGTTGTATCTTTTAGCAGTCATTCCTCATTGCCTTCAATAGCCTACAACCCCTAAAAACAGAACAATAAAAAAGCCAAAGCGTTAGGGTTTTCAAGGTTGTGGCCTCGTAGAAGCAGTTCACCAGGTCTTTTTTCCTTTCCTTTAGAAGCAGTGTGCCAGTTCACGAAGGAGGCTCTTGGCGGGTTTGAAGGGCCCGCTCTTCGGTCAGTAGTCACGTGCTTCATTCTTCGTGTCAGCCGATTCTAGACATTTCATAGAAATAGATCCATGCAATGCTTGACCTTTTGTAGCTGGCTCCTTTCACTTAGCATAATGTTTTCAGGGTCATCCATGCTGTAGTGTGTATTGGCATTTCATTCAGCCCACTGCCAGACACTCTACCACTGACTGAATGTGCTGTTGTTGTTGTTAGGTGCCATTGACTCAGTGACAACTCACAGTGACCCTGTGAACAACAGAGCTCAGCCTTGCCGTACCCTGCACCATCGCATGATCTCTGACATGCTCAAGCCCACTGTTACAGTCACAGCGCCAATCCAGACCATTTCCCTCTCTTTCTCTGAACCTCCACTTTTCCCAGTATGATGTACCACACATTTATTCATCCAACAGTTGACAGATGTTTGAGTTGTCTCCACATTTGAGCTACTGTAAACAATGCTGCTATGAGCGTTGTGCACACATTATTGTATGGACCTTTGTTTTCATTTCTCCACATAGAAGTAGAGCTGCCAAATCATGCAGTAACTATGTTCTAGCATTTTGAGGAACTGCCAGACTGTTTGCTGTTCTGACTGCACATTTTACATTCCTACCAGCAATGTATGAAGGTTCCAATTTCCCCACACCCTCACCAGCACTTAATTCTTTTTCCCTTTAATTCTTTTTCAAAAGGCCTTTTAAAATTTTTTTTAAAAAATTTTTTGTGTGTGTACCATCAAATTAGATCTGACTGGTACAGGAGAAGATTTTCTCTCCTTATCCAGCAGACCATCTGGTGGATTCGAACTGCACACCTCTGGGATTGCAGTGCAGCTTCTGGCCACTAGGCCACCAGAGCTCCCATATTTGCCTTTTAATTCTGTTCATCCTCATGGATGATATCTTATTATAGGTTTACATGTAAGTTTAAAGACTGAGATGTGCCTGATCCAAGCCATGGTCTCAGTTGCTTGCTATGCATCTGAGAGCTGGACAATGACTAAGGGTAACAGAAGAGTCTACACTTTAAGTTGTGCTGCTGGAGAAGGGAACATACCATGGACTACAAAGAGAACAAAGAGGTTCATCCTGGAGAGGGTGAAACCAGGCTGCTCCTTGGAGGCAAGGATTTTGAAACTTTATCTCACATACTTTGGGCATGTTGTCAGGTGGGACCAGTCCTTGGAGAGGGACATCATGCTTGGCAGTGTGGATGGTTAAGCAAGAGAGGAAGACCCTCAATGAGATGGACTGACACAGTAACTGTGGCCGTGGTGCCAGATGTATCAGAGATGGTGAAGTGGGCTCAGGGTAGGGCAAGTTTCAAAGCCATTGTTCCTAGGGTCACTGTAAGTCATGGTTGACGTGATGCCAGCAGCAGCAGCAGTAGGTAACGAGGGAGCTCTGGTGTAGTCTGTAAAGAGCTGTGCTCTGACCCAGAGGCTGTGCCTCTCCGGTGGTTTGAATCCACCAATGGCTCTCCAGGAGAAAAATGGCCAATCTCCTCCTGTGTGATTTTACAACCTCAGAATCCACTGGAATGTCAACTGTGAGTGAGAAAGAAAAAGAGAAGCTAATGATGCTGAGTATAAAAGATTATTGACTATACTTTTTTTTCTGGAAAAAGATGTAGTCCTCACTTTCACCTATTCTTTAACTGGATTATTTACAATTCTTATTGTTGAATTTTAGGAGTTCTTTATATATACTAGATTTGAACCCTGGTATCAGATATATGATTTGCAAATATTTCTCTCATCCATTTTCTTTTATCATTTTCTCAATGGTACCTTCTTAAAGGTAAATGCTTCTTAATTTTTATGAACTCCAATTATTCCCATCTCCAGTCATTTTTAGCAATATATCTAAGGAGGTCTTGCCTAAGCCCAGACCACAGATACTTATTCTGTATTTTTTTTCTTAGTTTCATAGGTGGAGCTTTGACCAAGGGCCAAGCTTCTTAAGCAGAAGATGAGGGTGAGCCCTCAGTATGTAAGGGAGACTGTGGTCCACGAGAGGTGGCAGCCTGCACCCACACACTCCACTTGGTTTCTAGGAGCCGGCCTTTCTGCTCCCTGGACCTGGGTTCCCTTCGAGCTTCCCTTCCCGTAACTGAGTCCACTTCTCCCGGCTGCAGGGAAGGCTTATGAGATCACGTACGTGAGGCTGAAGTTCCACACCAGTCGCCCCGAGAGCTTCGCCATCTACAAGCGCAGCCACGCCGGCGGCCGCTGGGAGCCCTACCAGTACTACAGCGCCTCCTGCAGGAAGACCTACGGCCGGCCCGAGGGCCTGTACCTGCGCCCCGGAGAGGACGAGCGCGTGGCCTTCTGCACCTCTGAGTTCAGCGACATCTCGCCGCTGAGCGGAGGCAACGTGGCCTTCTCCACCCTGGAGGGCCGGCCCAGCGCCTACAACTTTGAGGAGAGCCCTGTGCTGCAGGTCAGAGAGGAGGGGGGCAGGGGCTGGGTAGGGAACCTCAGGAAAGTCTACAGTGTCAGGCCTGATCTTTGAGTCCCTGTGGTTGGGGTTTTTTTTGTTGTTTTTTGGGTTTTTTTATCCATGCGCATTTTCTTCCCTCTCCCCATCCCTCCCCACAATGCAATTCTTGTTCCAGATTATTGTCATACATATAATACCTAATCATATATTCCTTTGGACAGTTCCTCCCCTCATCTGATCTAATGCAGTATTCATTATTCTCTCCCCAACCCCTTGTGTCTGCTCTATTAACAGTGGTGTTATACAGTATTTGTCCTTTTGTGACAGAGGTATTTCACTCAGCATACTATCCTCCAGGCGCCTCCATGTTGTATAATGTTTTACAAGTTCATTGTTTTTCAGTGCTGCATAATATTCCATTGTGTGGCTGTACCATAGTTTTTCTAGCCATTTATTTGTTGATGGGCACTTGGGTTGCTTCCATCTTTTTGCTATTGTAAGTAATGTGGCAATAAACATGGGTGTGAATACTTCTGCTAGATTTGTGGCTCTGATATCTTTAGGGTATATTCCCAGTAGTGGAACTGCTGGATTAAATGAGATTTCTATTTGCAACTTTTTGAGAAAGCACCAGACCACCTTCCATAATGTTGCACCATTTTACATTCCCACCAGCAGTGAATGAGAGTTCCAGTCTCTCCACATTTCACCAGCATTTGTTGTTTGTTGACCTGTTGAACTTTGCTCTTGTTAGTGGGGTGAGATGAAATTTCATAGTTGTTTTGATTTACATCTCTCTCAGAGCTAGGGATTTTGAACATTTCTTCATATGTTTGCCATCTGACTGTCTTCTTTGATGAAGTGTCTGTTCATATCCTGTACCCATTTTGTGATTGGGTTGTTTGCCTTTTTCTTGTTGAGGGCTCTGGTGGTTTTTAATAAGTAATAGTTTTGATAAGGGATAATAATAATGAGATTACAATTAGAGAGTTCTAGTGGTCTAGTAGTAAGGAGCTGTACTGCAATCCCAAAGGTATGCAGTTTAAATCCACCAGTTTCTGTACAGGAAAAAGAGGAGCAATCTCCTGTGCAATTAACCTGCCTCTGAAAACTCCCTGGAGGGTCAGCTATGAGTCATTTCCTACTCACTGGTCTACAACAACAATAATGACATTATTAAAAGGGATAAAAATAATGAAATTATTATATGGGAGCTCTGGTGGACTACTGGTTTGGTTCTGACTCAACAGCACACAGCTACGATAATGAAATGGGGTGTTCTGGTGGCATGGACTCTACAGAGTTGCCCCACTAACCCAGGCTGTGGCAGTTTAAATCCACTATGACTCTGTGGGACAAAGATGGTCAGTCTCCTCCCATGTAATTCCCAGCCTTCGAGAACCTGCTTGTGGGTCAGCCATGAGGTGATTCTGACTCAACAGCGCTAAGTTTAAGTTAATGTAATAGACCAAAATTAATTAAGTTAATGAAATAGACCAAAATACCCCTGCCCTTGCCTCTTGTAGCAGAGCCTGGTAGCTCCCAGAAGCTCTGTGGCAACCTTCCATAAATGGATAGTTGAAAACTGAAGCCTGGAGAGGGAAAGGATTTGCCAGGGGGATGTGTGAGTTGATGGACGAATCCAGATCAGAACCTGTGTCTCCAGGCTCCCAGGCCTCTTTGTGAGCATCATGTCCTTAGCCTCCTTTCCTCTCTCAAAGCTAAAAGCATCTGCCCTGTGTGTCTCCAAAGACTCTTATAAGCTAGAAAGCAGGGAAAAAGCATGAACTTTGGAGATATATAGTGTTGAGTTGGAGGCAGTAAAGTAATTCTGTCCAGTAGGATTTCTATGATGTTGGAGTGGGCTGACTGCATTGTCCAGTATCATAGCCACCAGGCACCTATCAACAATTCAGCTCAACTCATTGCCGTTGAATCGGAACCAACTCATAGCTGATGCTCCAGTGGGTTTTCAGAGGCTGTAAATCGCACAAAAGAGATTGCCTATATTTCTCCCACGGAGCTGCTTGTGGATTCGGACTGCCAGAGAGGGGTGGTGTTTGGGTTAGCATCACACCACCTGCTATGCCACCATGGCGATAGAGCACTTGAAATGTCACTTAGTGTGACCAGCTTTATTAGTTACTCAGAGCTCCCACAACAAAGCACTGCCAACTGGACAGCTTAAAATGACAGAAGTTTATTGTCACATCTTTCTAGAGGTCAGAGCCTTCCCTGGATTATAAATGAAATCCCCTCCTAAGCATATCTTCAAATTGAATTTGTCGGTAGGGCAGTACAAGTGCAAACAGTTCTGAGTCAAGCTTACATTAGTACAAGAAAAGGGAGTCCTGGTGGTGTAATGATTTAAGTGTTAGGCTGCTAACTGAAGGATGGGTGGTTTACGTGTCCAGGTGTTAACTGAAAGGTCGGTGGTTCGAATCACAGCAGCCACCTCATGGGAGAGTGAGGAGCTCCTGATTAGATTTACAGCCTCAGAAACCCGAGGGAGGGTCACCACATGTTGGAATCGACTGAGGCAGTGCATCGAGTCAGTGCAAGAACAGTCTGGAAGTCTTTTCAGTGATTTAAAAGCTGCACTTGAAACAAGTGAATGTGACAATGACCAAGAATTTGTGGCGAGTAGAGACTGGTTCGGTTGTTTGAAAATGAGAGAAACTTTGCATAATGTTAAGGGGCAGGAATAGCCAGGGGTTTACGATAGTCTAAGTTTAGGGTGTTGGCAGGGCAGGGTTTCCTCCCAAGGCTCTAAGGGTTGGATGCTGTCTTGTCTTTCCGGGCCTCTGGTTGTTGCTATGTAACATTAAGTCAGAACCGACTCACAGCTGACCCTCCAGTAGGTTTTCAGTGAGTGGCATGGGGGAAGGTGGCCCATCTTCTCCAGCGGAGCAGGTGGTGGATTTGAACTGCATGTGTTTGGGTTTGCAGGACAGCTTCTTACCAGGAAACCACCAGAGCTCCCTGGTTTCTGGTAGCCTCGGCAATTCTTGACTAGCAGCTGCTGCATTCACTGTCTTCCTCCTGGCATGTTGTTCTTCTTTATCTCTGTCTTTTCACCTCTCTTATACAGATGCCATTCAGACTGAGTTAGGACCTGCTCCAATATGGTACCAAGTTAATCGAGAACGTCACATTTACAGGTACCAGGGGTCAAGCCTTCAGCATATCTTCCTCTTCAGAGAGGAAGCACAGTTTAATCCAAAACAAAAAAACCTGATTTTAAAATTTTATTTCATTTTAAGTAGCTGCATGTGTTTAGCACTGTCTGGTTGGAAAGGGGAGCTAAGGGACAGTGGTGTCTCCACACAGCGACCAGCACAGGGCTTGTCGTACAGAAGTGCTTGTAGCTGCTTTGATAATGTGAAAGCCCTGCACTTACCAGTGGAGATAACAGTGACCTGTCCACTTGTGTCCATCAATACAGGCCTTCCTGGTTCAGTCCATGAGAGTCAACTCAGATTTGTAGTCCTACCAATGACTGTACCCATGGCTGCCTGCATTCAGGCATATTGGCCTGAATGTCATTGCTAGTGTTTTTAGGAAGACAAGGGGGTGGAAGGCCCCTACTAGTTTTTCTGGATCCTTACAGGTCTCTGCCCAAGACAGACAAATTGCCACTTCCTTCCCTCGAGACCTCCCCAGGATTTCTGTGCTCTTGGGGATTCAGTTGTGTCTCCTGCAAAAGATATGTGGAGGACCTAAACGCTGTACTCATAAACATGACGTGATTTGGGAATGGAATCTTTGAAGGTGTCCAGTTAGGTTAGAGTGTGATCATATTAGAGTGGGGTTAGTTCTACTGGGGATGGATTACCCAAGAAGTAAGGTAAACACAGACTCAACAGAACCTCAACGAGATAGATTGACACAGTGACAGTAACAGTGGGCTCAAGTATGTCGGAGATGGTGAGGCTGACGCAACGACAGGGCAGGGTTCACATTTGTTGTTCGTAAGGTCGCTCTGAGTTACAGTCAACTCGACAGCACTTAACAACAACATCAGCTTCCTAATTAGTAGTGAACAGTTTTACACGCTCTCTACCACGTTACTTACCTAGCTGACTGTTCCCTCTGTCAAATTGTAAATTTGAAAAGAGACTTTGATTCTGCAGCAAGGCGCTGTGGAGTGGGGAACAAGACAGATGCCAGCCATACTGAGAAATAGCCTCTCTGCTGTGGCGGGGGACATGTGAAACTGTTTGCTACAATTAGTGTTCACCTTGCTTGTTGGGCATTCTGACACTGGTCTTAATTCAATCCGAGTGGTGTCTTTATAAAAGAGAAGAGATACAGAGAGAGAAGAAAGGAGCGATGTGATGGTACAGCTGTAAGCTCAGTTGTGCCCAGAGCCAGCAGAAGCTGGGGAGAGGCAGGTAGCAGCTGCTGCCTCGAAGCCTTGAGAAGAATCAACACAGCTAATACCTTGATCTTGGACTTGCTGCTTCCAGAGCGCTAAGACAATAAATTTCCATTCTTATAAACTACTCAGCTTGTGGCATTTTGTTTTGGCAGCTCTAGGAAACGAATATAGTTTCCTATCTGGAATAAGCAGGGGGCTGGGTTAGAGCCCTGTCTGGCTCCAGGGGACACTGAGGCCCAGGAGGCAGTTGTGCTCTGCATAGAACAAGACCCGGCATTGTCTCTTGAGATGCTCAGGCTCTGCTTGGCCTCGTGGATATTTACTTGTCGTCATCAGGATTTTGCTTAAAATCTCCCGTCTCTTCTCCATGCTGCTCCAAGCTCTTCAGTGGAGAAGAAATTGGCCGAGGTCAGGTGGAGACAAGCAGAAAGGGCCAGGCTATCGCTCGACCTGTGTCTGTACTGCTGTCACCCGAGGAGAGGCTTAACCTGGGCCCCCTGGCAGGGGGTGGATTCTGACAGAGGCTCTTATTGCCAATACATCCTGGACATTGTCCCTGACTAGAAATGACCTTTTCAAAAGTGTCCCCCCTGCTGTTTCCAGACAGAATCCGTGGGCAGAGAAGGGCAGAGATGAGGCAGGTCCCACCTGGCACAGCTCTCATCCTCCCCTCCCAGCGCGCCGGATGGAGCTTCCTCCAGAGTAGGACAGGAGCATGTTTGGATGGGAGGCTGGGAGGTAATGTGTGTGTGCATAAGGCCTGGGGGGGGGGGTGGGTCTCACGTCCCTCTGTCCCTCACAGAAGATACAAAGATCTTAGAGAGAAGGTCAGTCATGTCCACTGCCCCAGTGGAGGTCAGCCTCAGTTTCTCTCAGCTCCTTGTGGTGCTGGGTGGATCCCCTGCGTCCATTTAACCCCACTTTCTGGAGCCCGGGTTCTGTCTACAGTCAACCCCAGAGCGAGTCCCCTACAGATTGCAGAAGCTATTTGCCTTTGTCCAGTGGAGCTGTGGTTTGACCTAAAATGACCGTCCCTTTGAGGCATCGGTCAGTGCTCCTCCAATGTGGGTTAAGGAAACAAAGCCATCTTCTCTCTCAGCGCCCCTCCTGGTGTCTTAGAGATTTTTCACTGTGGACCTTCACTGTTAGCCTCTTCGCAGACTATAGAGCAAGTCAGAGTCCAGAAAGCAGATGCAGGAACCCAAAGGAGGGGTGCTTGTCCCACACTGTCCTTTCCCGGGACAGGAGAACTTAGACAGCCCATTGCCCTCTCTGGGCCCCACTGGTGTGATGAGGGTGCTGGGAGTAGTTGATGTAGGGCAATGGTTAAGGCCTGTCTCTGGACAGAATCCCAGGTAAATTGTCCAATTTGGAACAGGATACAGTTAGTCCCCAGGTTATAATAGTCCAGCTTGAAAGATGGCACAGAACCAGGCAGTGCTTCCTTTGTTGCGCACAGGCTCACTGTGAGGGAGCTCTGGTGGCCTAGATGATAAGAAGTTGTGCTGCCAACCACAAGGCACACAGTTTGAAGCCACCGGTTGTTTGTGGGGGAACGATGGACAGTCCCCACCCATGCAATTTGCAGCCTCTGAACACTCGCTATAGGGTCAGCTATGAGTCACAGCACATAATAACAACGAGGTTGCAGCAAATCAGAACCAGTTTGATAGCACAGAGCAACAGACACCACAGGCAGGTAATGCAGGCAGCTTGTACTAGCTTTTCAATGTTACCTTAGTTTGCCCTCATTTTGAAGCAATTGAGCCAACCGCCTACATGAAGCAAATTCTTGGTCGCAAACAAATGCACTTGCTCGAGTGCAGCAATTACTGTGATCTTAAATCACTGAGTAGACTTTGAACATTTTATTGTAGTAAACCCACTGTCAGTGAGTCAGTTGTACCCTTCACTGGGTTTCCAAGGCTACAAATCTCTTAGAGAAAATACTTCTCCTCAGTAGTTGGTAGATTTGAACTGCCCGTCTTTCAGTTAGCAGCCATTATGGATTATGTCACCAGGAGTAATTTTTTATTATACTAAAGTAAGGCTAAGTAAGGGAGCTCAGGCAGCCTAGTGGTAAGAATTGTACTCTCAACCCAAAGGTACACAGTTCAAGTCTGCCATCAGCTCCATAGAAGAAAGATGGGCAATCAACTCCTGTGCAATTTAACGTCATCTGAAAACCCACTAGAGGGTCATGTATGGGTCAGTCCTGACTCGATGGTACACAGCAGCAAGACTAAATAAGAACCATATGCACCTATTCTGACTTCTCTACAAATTCTGTTTTCAAGATATACACAGAAGGCACGAAGGGGTAGGATTAAAGGATTAATGGCAATGGGAATCACAGGGAGGAAGCAGGAAGTACATTGTGGTTATTGAGCTAGATGTCATAAAACGAAGTATGGATGAATGGAAAACCAATTTGTAAACATTTACTCAAATCATATACACATAAGGAGGTGGGGGGGCGCATTGAGGAACAATGACTGGCATTGCAATGGCTCTCCTCTGTAACCTGGGAACCGCTGTACTTACACTTGCTAAGCCTCAGACTCCTTTTCTATAAAAGGTGGATAATAGCGGGGTGGTTATGAGGACCCAACAAGGTGATGAATACAATGTACCGGACTCATAATAATCATGCAGAAAGTGTCAGCTGCCGCCACTCTGTCTTCCAGCTCTGACATCCAGCTGCCTTCAGTTCTCCAGGTGACGTTCTTTCTGGAGGGAATGAAAAAACAGCGGTGTCTTCTGCTGTTATAGTTATTGTTAGGTGCAGCTGAGTGTTCTATGACTCGTAGCGTCCCTCCGATCAACAGATCTGAAACTCGCACCATCCTCATAGCCTCTGCGAGGCTCAAGTCCGTTGTCACAGTCATCTCGTCAGCTCATCTCATTGAGGGTCTTTCTCTCTTTTGCCAACTTTTTGCTTTCCTATTATGATGTCTTTTTCTAAGGCCTGGCCTCTCCTGACAACATGCCCAAAGTATGAGATGAAGCTTCACCATCCTCGCCTCTACGGAGCACTCCAAGACAGACTTGTGTTTTCTTTTGACAGTCCATTCAATGTTCTTCACCAATGCCTTAATTCAAAGGCATCACTTCTTCAGTCTCCCTTATTCATTGCCCAACTCTCACATGCAAGTGAGATTACTCACGATCACGTGGTTTGGGTCAGATACACCTCAGCCTTCAAAGTGATATGCTTTTTCTTTAGCACTTTGGAGGGGTCCTTGACAGCAGATTTACCCAAGGCAACCTGTCTTTTGATTTCTTGACTGTTGCTACCATGGGTGTTGCCGGATTTTCTCATCACAGGCCTTGGATCCAGGGCCACCTGGGCATCTCCTGGGCACCTGTTAGAAAACACAGCCTCTCGGGCCCCACCCTAGATCTCTGATCAGAATTTATATTTTCATGAACTCCCAGTGTGAATGCAATGAACACACGCATGTGTGGAAAGCAGCCTTAGGTAGAGCGCGAACTCAGCTCGGTGTTGAGAGGTCCGCTGAAGTTTTCTGGTCCCACCTAAGCCCCCTCAGGCCCTGGGTCTCAGGCAGCAGGCTCCGGAGTTGCCATGCTCAGGGGGAGTTGGGGAGGCCCTGCCGGCCCCAGTGATTTTGGGGAGAGAAGACAGACCCTGCCAGGAGCGCCTTCTCCGTACTGACATGCCTGATTGCTAAACCAGTGGCTCCTGGGCCGAATTAAAAGGCTGATTAAAATTCAGCTGGAGCTACCTCTGATTCTAACAGCAGGCAGATCAAAATGTCAGCCTTCACGTGGGTTGTCCCCCACTTCCCCAACAAGCTCTTCCGTGGGGAAGCTGTTCCGTCAGCATTCAGCGATCACAAGTGTTTATCAAGTGCCAGGCAGAGAGGCGGGGGGCGGGGATGTGGGGAGAACAAGGACCCCTGAGTCTCTTCTGATTGAGTCCCACATTCTGATGGGAGAGGCGTGACCTGGGGCAGGTGACTTGTCTGTGGGAGCCTGTCAGCGTTAATTACTCAATAAGCAGGTAAGCGTGGCCTGCCTTGTGCTTATGTGCTAGTCTGTAGTGAATCATTTCACATTTTTTTTCTCACAACATCAAAGACTTGGCTTCTAGGTATGGCTGGCATCTGTCTCTCTTCCAGCCCTACAGCACGTTCCTACAGACTCACAGTCTCTTTTCAAACATACAAGGCAGGGAGGAAGTATCCACTAGAAGTCCACTACAGATCCGTATATAAGCATAAATAAGCTGGGAACTCGGGCCCTGGGGCCTGCCCTAAGCCAGGCCTGGCTGAGCAGGGAGAGAGGTGCTGGAACACATCATCCCCCACTGAGCTGTGGAATCAGGGTTCCAGGCCACTGAGGGAAGACAGGTAGACCTCACAGGTCACGCATGAGCCCTGGTCCCCCAAAACACCTCCACCACTTCCATTCACCAACCCTCTCTCTATTCCTCCATGTGTTAGGAAAGGTGGAGGGTCAGAGAACGAGAGGAAGACCCTCAACAAGACAGACTGACCCAGTGGGCCAGAGTATGACCGATTGTGAGGATGGTGCAGGACTGAGCAAGGTTCAGATCCATTGTCCACAGGGTCGTCACATGTCACAGCTGCTTCTACGGCACCTGACAAATGCATTTTCTTCAAATACCCTGGGAGTAGACACATCGGTTCCATTTCACAGATGGGAAAAACAGACTCTCTAAGACATTTAAGCACTGATAGCGAGCGACATGGAACACAGCGTAGCATGAGCCCAACACCCAGGCGTCCTGTTTCTGCCAAGTCCTCAGGGTTAGGCTGAGCGTGGCCTGCCCTTGTGCCCCAGGAGCACCCCCTGCTTAGTCAGCAGAGCAAGGAGGGATCATATCCTTGGAAACCTGTTAATAGCTTCTCTTCCCCCCCATCGTCACCCCCAGGACTGGGTCACCAGCACCGAGCTCCTCATCTCCCTGGACCGGCTCAACACATTTGGGGATGACATCTTCAAGGACCCCAAGGTGCTCCAGTCCTACTACTATGCTGTGTCGGACTTCTCTGTGGGCGGCAGGTAGGTGAAGGCACGGTGGCGAGGCCTGGGGGAGGTTAGAGTAAAGCCGAACTCCAGGATCATGTGGAAGTCACCTACCAGTAACTGCGGAGAGGCAGCAAGTTCTGGTGCCCCCGGGGAAAGGAGGGAACCTGGATTCCAGCATTCAAGACCCTTCCACCTGGATTCCTGCTGCCTCCACTGCAACCTCCCCTCTCACGGAGCTTCCCGTTTGCTGAACACCCCAGGCTTCTGCCTGGAAGTTCCTCCCCGTCTCATCATGTGAGAAAAGCTACTGCCCCCATTTTCCCTTGTCCCCTCCACACACCCCGAGAAAGGCTCTATGCCGGGAGCTGGATTTGTGTTCTTGTCTGAGCATCGATCATTGCATACTATAATTTGTCTGTTTGAGCTTCTCCCTCTCCAAGAAGCAGGAGCCACCGCCGTTCTCATCACTGCCCCCCCACCTGCCCCCACTGGGGCTCGTCTCGTCTCGTCATGCCTGTCCTGGGCACTCAAGAAAGGCTGTGATATGTCTGAGGGCATAGATGATGGTGGTTGGCATAAAGGTTTGCAAGCTCTTTGTTTGAAAAGCAGCTCAACAGCGTGGCAGAGAGACACAGCTACTCACAGCTTCCGCTCGGCTGTCAGTCTGTCATCCCGTGGCGGGCTATATGTTGTTGTGAAGCTGGGAGCTGTGGTGCTGGTATCACAAATATGAGCGAAGCCACTCCTGGGAGACAGGCTTCAGTGGAGCTTCCAGATTAAGACAGGAAGATGTGAGGCCAGGAGGCTCCATAGAGGTGAAGATGGGAAACTTCATCTCACAAACTCTGGACACATCACGAGAGGCCAGTCCAGTTGGACATCCAGCTTACATAACGATGGTTATGAGCATGGACCACGGCCAGGCAGTGTTCTGTCTTGTTCACAGGGTCATTATCAGACAGAGCTGATGAGATGATGCCAGAAAACCACCACAGAGAGGCGAAGAGGGCCCTCGCCGTACCCCTGCCATTCACCCTCCACCTGCAAAAGCAACATTAGTTGATCATCTACTATGTACCCCATGGTATCTGTGGCTCAGTGGGAGGAGTCTTGCTTCAATGTGGGAGACAGGTTTGCTGTGCAGATTCTGCCTTGAGCAGAGAATAAGGATAAGGAGAGATGGAAAAGGGGCGGGTCAGAATGAGATCTTTGTTCCTGAAGAGCCACCTGTCACCTCTGCCCGTCTCTCTATAGCTGAATGCCCCCAGAGTCCCTCTGACTGAGTTTGACTACTCATGCCCCGGAGTATCTCCTGCTGCCACAGGCTGACCCGCCACCAGGAGGGGCTCTGCCAGTGGTGGCCCCTCAGCCACATCTTGCAGCTGCTGGGGAAATGCAGGCTGTTTCCACTTTGCCCCCTGCCACACCTACCAGGGAGTTCTGGTGACCTTGTGGATAACTAGCTGTGCTGCCAACCCAAAAGCACGCGATTCAAATGCACCAGCTGCTCCATGGTAGAAAGATGAGCAGTCTCCTCCCACGCAAGTTACAGCCTCTAAAACCTTGCTAGAGGGTCAGCTGAGCCAGTTCTGATGTGACAGCACATACCAGTAGCAAGCACTTGCTGCCGTCCCTGCAGCTGGCTCCCCTTGGTCCTGGCCAGCACCGCCCTGACCTCCCTCTGTGACCAGAACCAAGCCACTGTGCTCAGTTTGCCCAGCCCACATGAATTTTATCCACAGATGCCCATGGACAAGGGTACCAGGTACTCACTCCAGGCCCCTGTGTCTCAGGTGGTGCTGAGGTCCTTCTCTTCCTTGGGTCCTGGGGACCCAGAGCAGAGCACTAGGGACCCCTCTGACCCAATGTCCACCCTGGCTCTCTGACACCCAGTGTGCAAGCCTTCTGGTGAAAGGCAGATGTGCCCAGGCCAGGGGTCTGGTCTCCCTGGTCCACCACACAGCGCCCAGCGGGGTCCTCATGCTTCGGGAGCCCCTTCTTCTGGCTACTCTGCCTCCTCTCAGACCTCTGCATCTGAAAGCTGAACTTGGAGGCTGCCCCAGTAACTTCTGCTTCTCCAAAGCTGGGAACACAAGGTCTGGCTGCCTTCTTGGGGCTGTTGGTGTCATTAGATGCCATGCCATTGAGTAGAATAGGACTCCTAGTGACCTTGTGAACAACAGATCAGAGGCTTGCCCTGTCCCGTGCCAGCCTCACAATGTCCACCATGCTGGAGCTCACTGTTACAGCCACTGCAGCCATCCATCCTGTTCTTTTATTTTCCCATTGGACTTAAGAAAGGGAAAATACGGAATGCCGAAAGGAAAAGGAGCTGCTCTTGGGGCTGCTGCCACATCCCTCATTGGAGTCCCCGGAGTCATCGGTATATGGAGGGAGAAGGTCCTGCTGACCAGGCTCTGCATGAAGCATTTTGCAGCCAGAATTTCTTTGTCCACAACCATCTCTTGTTATGATCCCCACTTTACCTCTAAGAAAGAAGAGGTTCAGAGAGCTTGAGTGACTCACCCAAAGCCCTGTATGTAGAAGGGACAGCTCTGGCCCTGTTTGCACCATCATTCAGGGGCTACCTGTGCACAGGTGCTATGGTCCCAGGAGAGGTAGACACAGGTATTTCTGCCCTAGTCTTGTGAGACAATAGACAGTAATCAGAGTTTAAAAAAAATAAGCACAAACAGAATGATGGGAACAGGGGGGCTCAGGATGGGGTGTTTATGCAAAGCTCAGGGCTCTGGAAGCTGACAGGGTAGAGCTGAAGCCTGAGCCAGAGGAGAAACATGTGCATTCCAGGCAGGCAGATCAGTGTGTGCACCGTCTGGGGTTGGGAGCTGGGAAAGGGTGGGTGCAGCATGTCGATGAGGCAGCCTCAGCCTCGCAGGCCACAGACCAGGTTTATTCTTATCCCACAGTCAATGGGAAGCTGCTGAAGCATCTGACCAGGGTTGCAAAAGGGTTACTCTTTCAAGTTTTGAAAAGCAAAGATGTCCCTTTGATGTTTAAGGTGCATCTGACCCAAGCTACCTGCCTTTTCAGTCATCTCATATACATGTGAAAGCTGAGCTGTGAAAAAGGAAGGATTGATGCATTTGAACTGTGGTGTGAGTGAAGAATATTGACTGCTCTCCATCAACAACCAGGACAGCACAGCAAAGGAACGAACAGATCAGTCCTAGAAGAAATACAGTGTTCCTTAGAATCGAGGAAGGAGCCCTAGTGGCATAGTGTGGGGCTGTTAATGGGAAAGTCAGTGGTTCGTACCCACCAGGCACTCTTTGGGAGAAAGCTGAGACAGCCTGCTTCCATTAAGATCAGTTGTTGTTGTTGTTGTTGTTTGATGTTGTTGAACTGAGTACTATTCATAGTGACCCTATGAACAACAAATCTGACCCTCTCCTCTCCTGGGCCAGCCTCATCATCTCTGACACTTGAGCCCATTGCTGCTGTCCCTGTGTCAGTCCATCTGGCTGAGGGGCTTCCTCTCTATCACTGACCCTACAGCCTCAGCAACCCAATGGCAGGTTGCCATGGGTTACTATGGCAACTCATAGTAGTAGGCTTAGTGGATTGGAGTCAGGATGTAAGTAAGATTTTACTTGGGACATGTCATCAGGAAACAACACCATTTAGTAGAAAAGAACAACAGGTTTGGTAAACAGAGGGCTAGCTTAAATGAGAAAAGCCTGCAATGAGATGGACTGACTCAACGGTTACAGTCATGAAGATGGCTCAGAGCCGGGCGATGCTAGAGTCTGCTGTACATCGGGTGCATGAGTTGGTGTTAATTCACCAGCAACTAACAAGAAGCAAGAGTCAGATTTTTTTTAAATTTTTTTCTTTAAATAGCATTCAGTTTATTACAACTATTTAGTATTGGCTTCCCATATTTCCTCCCTTTTGTTTTTATCATAATTATGTTATCATCTAGATGAGCATCTAGAGTCAGATTTTTTAAAACATCCCAAACCCCTGAGCATGAGGAAAGATGAGAGAGGAGAGGAAGCCTGTGTGATAGATAGTCCGCAGCGAGTGCAGGCGTCCGGTGGGAGATGAGGGCAGTTTGGACCAGGGAAGCTTTGGGGGTGGGGCGAGGGGGTGGGAGAGAGTGGTGGTGGGTGTGGTGGGCATTTGCCAAGGTCTAACAGTTCCTAGGACAGAAAATCAGCTTTTGTACTTAATGGGCCATGAGGATAGGGAGTGCTAGATAAAGCTCATACTTCTGGTGGGGGCGAAGAAGGGGAGGAAGTGGAACACTGCCTTTCTTTAGGGTGTCTGTAACTACCAGGGACTCCTGAAGCTTGGGGATGAAGGAAGACATGTGGAGGTATCTGTGGGGTGTCAATGAGGACCTCCGTTCTCTTCCACTTCAAATCCACTTGATTCTACTCTAACCTCCTGAAAGTCAGACTCACTGAGGATAGCAGAGCGCAGAGCTCTGGGATCTGCTCACAGGGGTTTCAAGGCCAGAGAACATCTGGGCCCCAGCTGTCGGGAGCTGGACCACCCTCCAACCAGCCGCTGGCTGGAGAAGGAGGCTCACGGGTGGGGCAGGTGGCCCAAGCAGCCTGTGGTCCAGAGCGGCCTCACAGAATTTCATTCTCCTTCCCTGCGGGTCAGAGGGCTCCACGGGGGAGGCAGGCATTGGCAGCAGCCTCTCCGGGACAAGAGTGACCCCTGGTTGTGGCCCTAGACTTCTGTGTCCCACCCTGCTTTGTGCCTGTTTCACCTCAGCAGCAGGGCTCAGACTGCCTCCCTACTTCCTGTCCATGCTTGAAGCCCATAAAGGAATACTGCCCTGGAGCCTTTGCAGCCCTGTGTCCCACTTTAGAGAAGGTACTGATGTCCTAATCCCAATAGTGTCAGTAATTCCTCAGCGCCCACAGAGGAAGCATATGGAACATGGCCTGTGGAGAGTGTATTGATATCATGGGGCTGTTTTCATGAAGTACCGCAAATTAGGGGGCTCGAAACCACAGAGATGCATTCTCTCTAAGTTCTGGAAACCAGAAGTTTGAAATCAAAGTGTTGGCAGGACCTTGCTTGCTCCTTCCAGGCTCTTGGGGAGAAAACTTGTTCTTGCTGGTTTCTACGGCTCTCAGCACTATGTGGTGTTTCTTGGCGTGTGTCTGTGTCACACCGATCTGCCTCGTCTTCACACAGCCTTCTTCCCGTGCTGTGACTCTGCGAGTTCTCTCTTCTGCTTACTTATAAGGACAGCAGTCATTGGATTTAGGGGCCAGCTTAGCCCAGTGTGACCTCAGCTTAACTTGCTTTCATCTACAGAGACCCTCTTTCCCAAGTAGGTCACATTCTTAGGTTGCAGCAGGTGTGGCTTTTGGGGTCCAGGATTCAGTTCATTACAGGAGCTACCATGTGACTGTAGAGACACGTCCCAGGGCTCCAGGTCTGCGTGGATGTAGAGGACAGGGTACAGCCCCTCACTCACCTGATGTCTGCCACTTTGTGGGTCTTAGCCCCAGTTTCTTCAGCGCTGAAATAGGGATAATAACAACCCCTCCCCCCTTGGTGATGAGGGTCCAACAAGAAGGTGTGAGCTGGTGACTCACATGGGGCTGAGCTGAGTAAGACCTGGGGTCAAGGCCATCTTCTAAGTTCTCGGTCTGGCTGCTCAGGACAGGGTAATGGCCAGATGAGGTGACGGCCCCACGGAGCCAGGCCAGCCGAGCTTGTCACGCAGGCCCTGGAAAAGCTCTTTGTCACAGGATCTCTTCATCTTACAAGAGGAAGGGAGGGAATAGGAACATGGGGCCATGGGCTGCTCTCAAAGACATCAGTTCTGCTAGGAATCTGAGACAAGTCAGGGACTGTCCCCTGTAAGGAACAGCCTCTTTCTTCTCCTTTTTTAAGAAGTACAAGGAGAACAGCACAAGGCAGCCTTCCTAGCTGCCCTCCCCAGCGCCTACCACCAAGACCGCCCACCCATCCCTCCTCATGGTTGAGAAACAATTTAGTCTGAGTGTTTGCTGGCCCTTTGTGAGGCCCCTCATAGCGGGAATGCTCTGTGGCAGCTTTGCTCACTGCCTCTCACTGGCTGGAGGCCTGGGTCAATCTCTCTGTGCCTTGTCTCTTCATGTGCTAATTGAGGTCAGTAAAGGGCTGTGAGATGGGCAAAGATTCTGAAGCTTCATCTGACATACTTTGGACATGTTGCAAGGAGGAACCAGTGAAAGAGAGAGACATCATTCTTGGGAGGGTGGAGGGACAGTGCAAGAGAAGACCCTCAATGAGAGGGATTGATTCAGTGACTGGGGTAATGAGAGTAGGTGTGTCAGAGACAATAAGATTGAAACAGTACAGAGCAGGGTTCAGAGCTGTTGTACATAGGGTCACTATGAGTCTCAAGCAACTTGATGGCACATAACATCAGTGCGGTTCCTGGAGTTCTGGTGGCCTAGTGGCAAGAAGCTGCACTGCAATTCTGAAGGTTTGCAGTTTGAGGCCACCAGCTGCTCCTTGGGAGAAAGATGAGCAATCTCCTCCGTGCAATTAACTGCCTCTGAAAACCCACCAGAGGGTCACCTATGGGTCGGTTCCAACTCTACGATACACAGCAACAGTAACAACATGCTATTCCTGGAGCAGCCAGGCAGTAAAGCTCACACTCACAGGAACTACCTGCCCATTAACCCCCATCTGCCAGCCCCTTCAGGACCCTTGATCCTCACCTCCATGCTGTCTTGCAGGTGCAAGTGTAACGGGCACGCCAGTGAATGCGGCCCCAGCGAGGGCGGCCAGCTGGTCTGCCGGTGCCAGCATAACACGACGGGCGCAGACTGCGAGCGCTGCCTGCCCTTCTTCCAGGACCGGCCCTGGGCCCGCAGCACAGCCGAGGCCGCCAACGAGTGTCTGCGTGAGTGTCCAGGGGCCACCGACTCCCCAGAGGCTCGCTCCGGGTGGGGATGGGGGTGCACCTGGGTGGGCCTGGCTGGAGCAAGACTCTGAGCCCCACCATGCCATAGGGATGAGAGGGAACTGTGGGGGGCCTGGGGGAGCTTTAAGCCTTCATTTTCCCTAATCAACTTCACCCCAAGAGAGGTGCCCAAAGTGGGAGGCCCCCGATAGCTCCAGGCACAGTTCCTTTGTCTCCAGTCCTTCCAAGCCCAGTCATTAATCAAAGCCAGGCTACCCCAAATCCAAGGGAGTCCTGACCTAGCCACCCAGCCTTTCTCAGGGCTCCAGGCAGCGCTTTGATGTCCTAGCGCCCTGAGTGATGTGGCTTCACCCCCAAACCTCAGAAACTCCAAGGAGAAAAGGGTACCATCATGCCTTCTCAGTGACGTGAGGCCACACAGGGACTAACACCACCCGCCCCCGCCCCCTGCCTGGCATGCCAGCCCATCCAGACACCCAGGTCCCACAAGCCCCGCCCAGAAGCCCGCCCCTTCTCTCCTCCGCCAGCCATCTGGTTTCCCTTAGGCTCTCCGTGGGCTCTGTGGTCTGGGTGTTGGCAGCTGCCAGAGGAGGAAAGCCTTTGCGTGGAGACGCCTTGACCAGCCTGGCCTCCGGATCCCATTGTCCTCTTGGGTTGGGCAGCTAGGAGCCAGGGCTGGAATGGGGAAGGACAGCCTGTTCCTTGGGACAGAGTGCTGTGAACAGGAGCTGCCTCGGGCTGCCTTGGCCCTGATGGGTTCCTGCTGCCTTTGCTGGCCTGCCTGCCCTGGGGAGCCCTCCAGGCTGTGCAGGCTGCCTCCACAGCCAGGACACCAAAGGTCAGCTGACATGTGCTGTGTCCTCACCCCTGTGGTCACACCTCTGCCCTTCATTCCGCAGCCTGGAAGCCAGGCCTTCATGCTTGACCCTGCCGCCCCAGCCCAGTAAGCTCCAGAGCCCTGGATTCTGCTGACATCCTTCTAATCCATCTAACCCGTGACCTTGGTCCAGGCCCCATCACCTCACCACTGGGTGCTAAGCTCCTTCTTCCCTGCTGTTGCTTCCTGCAGCCCTCTTCCACTCACAGTCCTTGTAAAATGGAAATTTGATTGTACCCATTCTCTGCCCAGAAGCCTCCCAGGGTTGCTTAGAGTGAACTCCACTCGGCACACTGCCAGGCCTCCCAGGATTAAGCCCTGCTGACCCCACAGCTGCCCATCACATTGCATGCCAGCCCTGCCCAGCCTGGCTCGCGGTCAGTGGCACACCATGCCCACACTATCCCCACGCTGGGACCCGGCTTGTTTCTTTATCCCCTGGACCTTCTCCATCTGCCTGCGGCACCTTCTCCCCATTCACCATGTCGCTCCTTCCTGCTCAGCCTTCAGATTCAGCTTAGCTGTGTCTTCCCTGGGGAGCCCAGGTGCTTCGTCCAGGACAATTGGGAGAGCCCCTCCCTTCCTTTCAACTTTGCGCATGCTCCACCTCATGCTTCTGTCATCACAGTCTTCATCCATGGCCTGTTCCCTCACTCCTGGACAGAGGTGTAACCTGGGGAGAAGGACTGGGCTACCTGAGCACAGGATCGAGGTCTGTGTCAATCCCTGGTCCATCCCCTGGGCTCACCACATGGAACTGGCCCTTGATACATGTATATACATACATACATACATACATACATACATACATACATACATACATACATACGTGTGTGTTTCTTCCTGGGCTAATGAGTGAGTAAAGGGTGACGTGTTTTTTCTATGAGCCTCGGTGACCTGGGGCTTTTGAAGTGTTAGGGACCAGATTCACACAATTGTTAGGGCTTGGAAACTCTGAGAGAGATTTTCCACATAGCAGCTCTAGCAGGTACATTCTGTGAGTCGTGACCCAGTGACCAGACCTGCCTTTCTGGGGATGATCCCATGACATTTTGGTGTATTTACTAACGGTGGCCCCTTTGCTTTTATGAGTGCCCTGTTTTGGATGGTCAGTGATTGGTCTTTGTGTATTTCATCAAGCCAGGCCTGAACCGTTCCGGGGCTGGGCTTTTGTTCTCCTGTGGCGTTGCCTGCTTGTGGCATGTCTTCTCCTAGCATGCGCTGGGTGCTGTTCAGGAGCTCACAGGTTTCCCCCCTGGGCCCTCCGCAGCCTGCAACTGCAGCGGCCGCTCGGAGGAATGCACGTTCGACAGGGAGCTCTTCCGCAGCACCGGGCATGGCGGCCGCTGCCACCACTGCCGAGACCACACGGCTGGACCACACTGTGAACGCTGCCAGGAGAACTTCCATCGCTGGGACACGCAGATGCCATGCCAGCCCTGTGACTGCCACCTGGCAGGTGACTGGGGCCCCGGCCACTTCCCCCACCTGCTCCACCTGTGCTAGTTCACTGTCCCTGTGCCCTTCTGCCACCAGGCTCCCTGCACCTCCAGTGTGATGGCTCGGGCACCTGCATCTGCAAACCCTCTGTGACTGGCTGGAAGTGTGACCGCTGTCTGCCTGGGTTCCACTCACTCAGTGAGGGAGGCTGCAGGTGAGGATGGCCCGAGGGCAGGGTGAATGGCCCATTGTGGCCCATGGGGACCAGGCAGGTCTGCACATGGTAGTAGAATTGGACTAAATGGCAGGATGTGGAGGGATGTGATGCTCAGTCCTCTTCCTTTCCTTCCTCCCTCCTTTTCTTCCTTTCTGTTTCTCCTTTTTTACTATTGGCTTCAGTGCTCAGTTCCACAAGAGGACTAGGATGACCAGGCCCTCTCTTCACAGAGCTCCTATCCTGGGGAGGCAGAGATGAGTAGGAACTAAGGTGCTGACTCCTGTGGAAGTCCCAGTGGTCTTGAGGGTTAAGGACAGGCTTTTTGTAGTGACACTGAATTCTGAGACCTAATGAGCAAGAGCCAGGCAAGGACGGAGGGAGGGACAGAAGTTCCAGCTGGGCAGAGCATGTGCAATGGTCCTGAGGTAAGCACAGGCCAGACACACTCAAGGGCCTGCAGGGGAAGGTCATGAAGCTGAACATGGAGTATAAGGCGAGAGGATATGCAGAGGAGACCAGGACCAGCTGGGGCTTCAGAAGGAGCTGTGTGAAGCAGGAGGAGGACAGAATCACAGACCAGGGCCAGGGACCATAGCAGTTATGCCTGGGCATGATGCCAGTCTGGATAGGGTTTAGCCCTGGAGAGATATCTAACTGGAAAGAGTCCAGAGCTCCTTGGAAGGCAGAGCTGATAAAGCCTGGTCACAGAAGGCTGAAGAGGGAGAAGAGATAAGGCTGACCCCCAGGCTCTGCTTTAGGTAGCCTGATTGTGGGGGAGGGAAGAAGGGGACAGCCTGATGAGGGAAACACGGGGGTGAGAGGAGCTGGGGTGGGAGATGCTGAGTGCAGTCTGGGTATGCTGAATCAGTAGTGCCTGAAGTCCATCCAAGGAGAGAGCTGGGTAAGAGTTACTGGGGGCAGAACCTCAGCAAAGGGATCAAACAGTAGATGCTTGGCCATCACTTAGTTGAGAAAATACACACTGGCCAGAAGAACACAGCTATTATGAATTCAGAAGCACTTCTAAATGAATTTGGCTTTGATTAACTGCATCATTATATTTGGAAGTGAGTGAAAAAGGTATGAGAGAAGGGCATGGAGGTCTCAATCCCCTGCAAACACTCAGTGGTTCTGGACACGAAACTGGCCACTGGGCAGGGACCTGGCTGACTCCTGGGTCTCTCTGGCTCTAGGGCTTTGCATGTGCTGTTTTTCCTAGCCTGGCATGGTCTCTTCTCCCCCTTAAGCCTCTTCCAATTCATGTCTAGCAGCCTCCTGCTTGCTCTTCAGCTCTCAGCTACAGCACCACTTTCCCTGGGAAGTCTTCCCTCTAAGATCAGTAGCTAAGTTCCCTTCCACTTGCCCTTTGCCTCCACCCCCAGGCCAGGCCACCTGCTCTGTCTTGGTGCTGCCACAGCTTCCTGTCCATTCTCTCCCAGAGCACCTGTCACAGGACAGGTGTACCTTGGAGACACTAGAGATTCTATTCCAGACTGCCACAATAAAGTAGATATCATAAAGCAAGTCACGTGAATTTGTTCCCAGTACACATTACAGTCAGGTTTGTACTATATTGTAGTCTATTAAGGGTGCAATTGCATTATGTGAAAGTTTGAAATAGTATGAGAATGACCAAAAGGTGGCACAAAGGTCCTGAGTAAGCACAATGGGGAATGGTGACAGTAGACTTGCTCAACGCAGCATTGCCACAAGCCTTCAATTAGTTTAAAAAAATGCAATATTTTCAATAAGCAATAAAGAAAAATACACTAAAACAAGGTGTGCCTACATAGGGTCTGTTTAACTGCCTAGTCTCACTGGATAGTGTGCTCTGTGAGAGTATAGGAGCCATGTCTTACTGAGTGGGTAGGTGGATAGAAGGATGGATAATTGGTTAAGTAGGTGGCTGGTGAAGTTAGTGAATTAATACCTAGAAGAATGACTGAGTAGCTAAGGGGATGAATGGGTAGAGGGATGGATGGTTGGAAGGGTGTGTGCGTAGATGGATGGATAACTGGAAAGATGAGTGGCTGGGTGGATGAATGCGTGGATGAACAGATGAGTGGTGGCATGCAGCTGGATCCTTTACAGGGGTGTAGACAAATCAGTCCTTTGGCAAGAAGCAAAGAGTAAAGCCAGGGGTAGGTAGCTTCCTGGCTCAGTCTCCCTCCTGGTCTTTTCAGGATCAGAGCATGATAGAGAGATTTCTTCCAAGGAGGATGAGCAATTCCTGCTCTGGAATTACTCATTGGACACCTTTTCAGCTGTCCTATCTCTTTGACAGAGCCTGCACCTGCAATCCTGCTGGCAGCCTGGGCACCTGTGATCCCCACAGTGGGTGTTGCCCCTGCAAAGAGAATGTGGAAGGTAGCCTGTGTGACAGGTGGGTGAGCTGATTCAATACTAAACCAGCTGGAAGTGACCTCAGGGATGGTGGATGGGGCATTGAAGCTGCAGGACTGGGAGAGGTCGGTCATGGATTCTAGAATCCCTGTTATCTTCCACCCTTCCTAGAACACTGTGGATCTACCATCAGAGAAATTATCCAAACAAAGGATTTTTACTTTGATCCTACACCATTGATGGGTGTATATGCTATGCAAATACATACCTTTTATAGCTCAGAATTCTGAAAAGAACTGAAAAGGACAGGAGAAAGGGGGGGGGAAGGGAGGAAAATGTACAACAATGAATGAATTTTATATATATATATATATATATATATATATATATATATATATATATATATATATATATATATATATATTAAAGGACAGGACAGATTATTTAGTTCAGGGATAGCAAACATAGCATTTGTAGTGCAACTGTCTCATTTCATACTCATGGCAGACATCACTAATGGAATGCTGCCACAGACTTCCTGTTTTATACTCATAGCAGACATCACTAATGGAGCACTGGCACAACCCTTCTGTTTCACACCCATAGCAGACATCACTAATGGAGCACAGCAAGCTTTACAATACGTCCTCCTGTAGCCTCAGAATCCTTCTTAATACCCCACCAATCAATTAAGGATTAAGGATTTGTACGCTGGTAACCCAATCATGTTTCAAAAGGAATATCTGAAGCCCAGGGAGGTGACAGACTTTTCCAAGGTCAAAAAATCCTTAGATTCCTTCTTTCACTCATTCTAGAGCTGACCTCCTTGTTCCAATAGCGGGGCTGGCAAATAACTTCTTAGGTTTAACGCCTTGGGCACATACTGTCTCCTCTTCCTGGCTTTGTCTCAGACCTTTGAAGCCTTAATGCACCCAGCTCAGGTCTCGAGGGGGCCTCTTTGATGCCCTGGACTGAGCCCAAGTGACAGAGTGGCCACAGTCCCTGCATTCGAAGTGTCTGACATAGCATTCAGCTACAGACTCTGTTCTTTTATATTTTTTTTTAAAAAATTGTTTCTTTTATACTGGTTTGCTTACAGAGTTTGTATACATTGTTTTTCACACCAGATCTTTCCCATTTCCTTTACCCATCAAATTGTGCCACCCATCAAATTGTGCCACCTTGTGATTAACCCCCTTATCCTCACCCCTCTGACTCTGTTCTTGTCAATGTGTTTGGTTCAGGAAGAAGCCAGTGCCAAATTCATGTGGCTGGTCCCTGGCCTCAGTTGTCCCCTGACCAGGCCCAGCTTTCCCCTCACTTGACCAGGTGTGGCTGTGGGCCACTGGAGAGGGAGGTTTCTCCCCAGAGAGGCCCTGCAGTGTCAGATCCAACCTGAGTTAAGAGACTCAGTTTCTCCCCACAGGCCTGCTCTGACTGCCTTGTGACCTCAAGCACTTTCTCTCTCTGGACTTCAGTTTGTGCATGTGTGAAATGGGAAGACTTTTCTAAGGCGGTTCATCTGAACTGGCCCTGAATATCTGGGTCTTCAGATGCTTTACATGAATCAGATTCCTAATCCAAGCCTGCTCATGTGGAATCTCCTAGAATGAAAACCAGCAGTCTGTATTTGTAAAACATTTTCCTGGAGTTCCTTGGAAAATGGCTGGTTCTAGAACTGGGTGGGGAAAATGAGCCAGAAAGAATAGAAGTGCTTAAAAAACCAAAGTTTAGAACCAAAGTATGGTGCTGTTGTGTTGCCTGCAACCCTATATAAAACAGCCCTGAACCCTGCTCTATCCTGTGCCAATCTTATTGTCTCTGACACACCTACCCCCATTACTCCAGTTATTGAATCAATCTATCTCATCGAGAGTCTTCCTCTCTTGTACCGTCCCTCCACCCTCCCAATGAATGACGTCCCTCTCTAAGGACTGGTCCCTCCTTGCAACATGCCCAAAGTATGTCAGACGAAGCTTCAGAATCCTTGTCTCCAAGGAGCAGCCTGGTCTCACCCTCTTTAGGATGAACCTGTTTGTTCTCCTAGCAGTCCATGATATATCCAATACTCTTCTCCAGCCCCACAGCCCAAAGGCATCAATTCTCCTATCATCCCTAGTCATTGTCCAGCTTTCTGATGGAAGTGCTTAAAAACCAAATAAGAACAAAGAAACAAAAAGAGCAATAACAACAACAATAAAAAAAAACAAACACAAGATGGGGCAATGACAAAGGGACACAAGACCCAACCCTAAGGAGTGTCTAGAGCTGGAACAATTTTGAGTCACGATATAAACAGTGATGAAATTGGATTCTAACCCAAAGAATAAAATAAATATCCATGAGTTCATACTGATTTAAAAGATTCTTAAACAAACAAACAAACAAACAAACAAGGACAAAAGGGCACTGCTTCCTTCCAGAAGAATTCTAGATCATAAATGTGGAAGGAATGAGTGAAATAGAAAGTCGCTGTTAGGACATCGCAGTAATAACTTCTGCAGGCGACCACAGTGATGAACACCACAACTAATGGGCCAAACGTTAAGGAGAAATAGGGCACAGACACAGTCTCAAAGTATCTCCCTCAAAGAGGGGGTTTATTAATTGCTGTCTGTTAACCTCCAAGTCGGAGTAAGAAACCGCTGCTTCCATAAAGATTTACACACTTGGAAACTCTGTGAGGCAATTTGGTTCCATCCTGTAGGGTTTCTTTTGAGTCCACAACAGCTGGAGAGCAGTGGGTTTGGGTGGTGGTTTTTAATACGTGTTGTTGTTGTTGTTGTTGTTGTTGTTGTGTACCCTCAAGTCAGAACCGACCCATAGCAGACCCTGCAGCGGGTTTCAGAGGCAGTTACTCGCATGAGAAGAGATTGCCCATTTGTCTCCCACGGAGCAGCTGGTAGATTTGAACCGCCTGCCAAGATTGTAGTGCAAGTTCTTACTGCTTGCTATCAAGGAGATGGAGTTCAATTCTGCTCCCTTTCAACTGGACTAAGAGCCCTGGTGGTGCAGTGAGTAAGCACTTGACTTCTCCTTGAAAGACTGGCAGTTTGAATCACCCAAAAGTGCCTTGGAAGAAAGACCTGGTGGTCTACTTCCAGAAGATCGCGCAGCCACTGACGCCATGATGGAGCCGGTTCCACCCCAGAACACACAGGGGCTCCAAGTCCTGGAGTCTCAATGGTAACTGGTTTGACGTTTTGGTTTGGCGTTCAATTTAGTGACTTTCTTCTGATAACTGTTGTTGTGTACTGTGGAGTTGGAATCCACTCATAGTTGACCTTGGCAGGTTTTCAAAGGGAGGATATTGCCCAGGTTTCTCCAGCAGGGCATCTGGTGGATTTGAACCACATACATGCCTTTGGGGTTGCACTGCAACTTCTTACCCCTGGGCCACCAGAACTCCCTTCTCGTGATGAGAAGAACAAGAATTTTGCAGTGTAGAAATGAGTCTTTAACCTAGAGATGAAAGTTAACATCACTGGTAATATGAGGTGAATATCCTATAGAAAATAAACCCAACTAAACAAAACCCATTATCATCAAATTGATTCCAGCTCCCAGTGACCCTGTAGAATAGGGTAGAACAGCCAGCCCTTAGTGTTTCTTTGGCTATAAATTTGTCAAATACAGACTGCCAAAAAAAAACCCCAACCCCCCCAAAAAAACCTCAAACAAACCACAACAAAACAAAAACAGACTTAAAACACCCAAACGCAGAGTGCTGAATGTTTGTCCACTGAAATGAGTGGTGGGTTCAAACCTCTGACCTTAAGTGAGCAGCCTACCATGTAACCATGACCCCATTAGTGTCCTTCAGGTATCACATGCCCCAGAGAAAGTGTCATGAAGAGGATGCCTCATCTCTGTGTGTTCTCCGCCAAGTCCATAACCCGAGACCAATCATAAAGCCCCTCAATAAAGCCGACACAGTGTCAATGATGCGCTCGGACCCATGGTGTGGGCAGGGCGAGGTTCTGACCGGTGGTTCATGGGGCCTGAGGCATAGTAGACCTGATGGCACCCAGCAATCCTGCCACCACTGGTCATGAGAAGACATCTGACAAACCCAACCCGAAGAATTTTCTACAAAATAATTGACCAGTACTCTTTGAAAGCATCAAGGTCATGAAAAGACAGACTTGGGAGATTGCAGAGGATTGGAGGAGACTGAGAAACCATGGTAATGAGTGCAATGCCGTTTCTTAGGTCAGCTCCTGGAGCAGAAGAAAGGATATTAGTGCAGGAAGTGGTGACATCAAAAGAAAGACTAAAGTTTAGTTAATGGCATTGTATTCATGTTCATTTTTTGTGTGTGCACTATGGTTACATGTGATTTTTAACATCAGGGGAAACTGCGTGAAGAATATAAGTTTCCAGCCAATTCTCATTTTCTATAGCCGTTAGTTATACAAAGTCATTACAGACAGTGAACTAGAAGATACAGAATCAATTGCTCCAAGGGAAAATACAGAGTGAGGCTCCTTACAGCCTCTGGTCACATTTTTGTCAGCATGACCTTGTTTTGTGTATGTTTCTGTTAAGAGACCATGTACTTAATATTTATTTTTTACTAATTAACATCAGACTCCCAGCCAAAGGCAGTGGAAACCAGGCCTGAATGAAGCTCATCTCCACCCCTTTTGTCTCTGTGAGGTGCGTCACAGCCTCTGGTACCTAGGAATACCACACAGTGCTTCAGCACCCTGCTTGGGGCCACTTTAAACAGCAAAATCACCCCCAGGAAGCACAAAAATACAAAGAACAGCCCTGAAGTAGACTCACAAGAAGGTCGAGTGTCACCTTGTTTGACCAGCTGGGGACGTGAGACTCGAATACCTTACTGCTCTGCTCTTGTTCCTGAATGACCACGAAGGTGCCATGGGCTTGGAAAGAAATTCTCACAAATGGACACGTTCACAAATAGGAATCCATGCATGATGAGGATCGACTGGATAAGGAACTCTATTTAAGTTCCTTATTGTAAACATTTAAGGAATCTTTACAGCTCCCCTATAAATTGAAACTTCACACACACACACACACATTTTCCAGGTGATTTTGGATCTTAGTCCAATTGCAGTCACAGAGCCTGTCTGGCTGTCCCCTTCCTCAGCCCACGCTGGTCCATGCAGCCACAGT
This sequence comes from Elephantulus edwardii, assembly GCF_000299155.1. Taxonomy (NCBI): domain Eukaryota; kingdom Metazoa; phylum Chordata; class Mammalia; order Macroscelidea; family Macroscelididae; genus Elephantulus; species Elephantulus edwardii. Next base: position 794,327 of record NW_006399866.1, on the reverse strand, counting down.
GGCCTTGTCCTGCCTCCGTTTCAGATGCCGCCCAGGGACATTTAACCTGCAGCCCGACAACCCATCAGGCTGCAGCAGCTGTTTCTGCTATGGCCACTCCAAGGTGTGCACGGCTGCCACCTGGTTCCGGGAGCACCAGATCTTCGCCCACTTCCACCAGGGTAAGAAATGCCTCCTCCCGCCTCCAGGCCAGCGACTTCTACCCTTGTGGGCAGATAACCTACGTGTTGATGGATGTGAAGAGGAGCCCAGAGCTGAGGCTTGGTTTGCGACACTCCCACTACCTACTGCTGATCAGCTGTAAGAGCTCAGCCCCTTGGCCACCTCCCCTGCCCTGTCCTTGCTCTTAGCCCCCAGCAGCATTTATACTTAGGACAGTTGGGGGCCTGGACACCTGGCATCTTTTTTTTTAACAAACAAATTTATTTTCTTACATTTTAAGAGGCTCTAAGTCCAAATTAAGATTTCCAGCTGTAGAGCACCTGGTATTTTCTGGATCCTGTTGGGGAATTTCCAATCACCCTGCCAGGGTTGGCAAATCTGAATGCTGGGTGTTCAAATTCAACTCTCTTGTCTCCATTTATTGACCACCTGCTGTATGCCAGGCATGTATTAGAGTTCTTTTCCTGCCTGGAACCTACCGGTAGATACTTAGAGGGGAAGCAACTGAAGTCCAGAAAAGAGGGTCCTTTGTCTTAGGTCACCTGGGTCGGTCACCTCCTGAGTTTGCTGTTTACCAATGTGCAGGGTGCTGGGTCCTGGACTCCAGGTGGCACAGCCACAACTTCGGAGCATGGGCAGTGACCGTGGTACAGGGAAGTGGCCACGTTCTGAATTCTGTATTGTCACGACCTGCTTTGGGCTGGGGGTCTTGGGAGGATGGCATGCTGATTGTCCCCTCCCTTCGTCCTCCCTCCCACCTTTCTGTCCTGGAGCAACCATTCACCTTGGTTTAACAGGGGGCTGCAGGAAGGTGGCTTTGCTCTGAGCAGATGACAGTACCTACCCCATTGGGATACTCTGTTTAGCGAGGAGAATATTAGCCCAGAATAGAAACTCAGTTGCAGGCTCTGGGACGCCACAGACGTGGTCACAGCACTCCCTCTGCTGGACAATATGCAGAATGCAAGCCTGACTGGGTGAGTTGTGGGGACAAAGATGCTATGGGCTGCAGATCACTCTTCCATAGATCATAAAAATACCTCTCTCACCTTGCTGATTTGGTGCTTAATTTGAGTCATCTCATTTTGCCTTCATAATTAAACTTTTTCAGTCCCAGAATCCCTTTTTATACACCCTTTAATATTACTGCGGACCCCAAAGATCCAAAGACCTTTTAATTATAGCATTATTTATTTGGATTTCTTGAATTTGAAATTGGACTCAACTTATTTAAAAAGATCTGTGTGATAATCTATTGTAAAATAGCAATAGAATACCTATCAGTTATAACAAAAAAATAGTATACTTCTTTGAAAAAGAACTATCTTTTTAAAAAATGTCATGTGAAGAATAGCATTTGTTTTACATTTAAAAAAAACAACACTTCAAAATCTGGATTAACAGAAGTCAACTTATTGCCACTAGGCTTCTGCCATTAGAACTGTTGGGAAGGCACACTCCCAGCAGCTTCTGGAAAATTCTGCGGTACACTTGTGAGAGAAACAGAATGAAAATGCAAATTACATCATGGGGGCATGAAGAACATTATTCTTACCTTCCCACCCCCTGAAAGGATCTCACAGGTTCCCCCAGAGCATCCAGACCATACTTTGCATACTGATTCCCAGAATCAAATAAGTTCATCATTGTCCACATTTTGCATATGAGGAACTGATTTCAGAGAGGTTGAGACCTGCCCTGGGTCACACAGCCAAGAGATAGCAGAACTTAGTGTACTGGACAAGCCCTTCACTGCCCTTTGTGGCCTCTCCATTCTATCAGCTCATCAGCACACCAGCCATTTGACCAGCACCTCACTCCCTAGCTTCCCTGCAGAGCACCCTTTTGAGGTCTTTTAATTTATGGTCATTTGCTCCATGTCCAGCTGTTGTCAGACAGAGGGTGTGCTGGATGGAGACTGGAGGCCAGAAAGTCTAGGGTTCTACTACTGGCCCTGCCACTTCCAAACCAGCTAGCCTCCATGCGAAAGTGGGCTAATTGTGCAATTCAGATGACTTTGAGTGACAGGCGTGATGAGCTCATAGGTGAGAAAGCTCCCAGGAATGTCTGTGATGGGTGTGAATGCCTGTGAGGTGGCCCAGCACCCCACAACCTGGGGTGTCAAGGCTGTGTCCCTGTGTTGTGTTCAGCCTATCTCTAAAAGAAAGTCCTCAGGGTACACTCTGGGTGACAGGTGTGGGGCACTGGGAAGGGTGTGAAGTGTAAGGAGAGGTGGGGCCCTGTAGGATATGTCCAGCTACTCTGGATGTCATACTCATGGTGGGGTGTGTGTCTGTGTTTGCTGCCCAGGAGCCGAGGGCTGGAAAGCCAGGAGTCAGGAAGGCCCAGAGCACCCTGCACGATGGACTCCAAGGGGGATCCTCCTGAGCCCAGAAGATGGGGAGGAGCTTATAGCACCAGGTACCTTCAGCCGCAGGCACGACAGACGGCCCTGTTAGCATCCTACTGCTGCCTTAGCAGATGATCCAAACTAGTGGCTTAAACCCATTCAAAGTTATCACTGTACCATTCTGGAGGGCAGAAGTAAAAAAAGTGGGCTGTTAGGGAGAATGTGTCCTTTCCTCTTCCAGCATCTGGAGGCTGCTCACCTTCCTTGCCTCGTGCCCCCTCCCCACCCTCCCCCGCTTCAAAACCAGCAATGTCTGGCTGAGCCTCAGGCTGCATCCCTCTGCCACTGACTCCTCCACTTCTCTACTCTAGTTGAAAGGGCCTTATAATTACCCTGGATCCATCTAGATAATCCTGTCTTAAGGTCAGCTGATTGTTCAGTACTGTTGAATTTTATCTTGTTTGACTGTGTAATTGCCCATAAAGTCAACATAGGAATTTATTATCAAGCTGATTAAATAAGCACCTTCTCTTATTAAAGCCACCTCCTCTTCCTCTTGTCTTCAGAGAAGTTCCTGGGAGACCAGCGGTTCAGCTACGGGCAGCTCCTCACATTGACCTTTCGGGTGCCCCCCGGGGGCTCCCCGCTCTCCGTACACCTGAGGTTGGAAGGAGCAGGCTTGGCCTTGTCTCTGGACCACTTCAGCATGGCTGGCCCGGGCGACACTGGACGGCCTGGGGAGGCGAAGTTCACCTTTCAGTAAGTGTCCGCCTCCGTCCTGAAGGGGGGCAATGTTTTGCTTATCCTTGCACTCCGGGCACTGTTCCCTTTCCCGGTGTGATCTAGGGGACCAGTGCCGATTCCGAGGTCCCCACATTCCCTGCCCCTGCCCGAGGGTCCTTGTGGTCACCTGCCCCCTGGTCTGACCATTCTCTGTGCCAGGTTACAGGAAACCTCCGAAGATGCACAACCTCCGCTGCCCGCCTTCCACTTCCAGCGGCTCCTCGCCAATCTCACTGCTCTGCGCATCCGAGCCAGCAGCTCACACCCAAGCCCTCCGGGTCAGTAAGCACAACACGCCCGACCCTCCTGAGAGCTGAGCACTCAGACTAGGCCCTGCCTCGTCCTGTAGAAGAAGCCTCATTGCAGGAGAGGCTTTACCTGACTCAGTGATTCTGTAATCAGCAGGGACAGTGAAGGCATATGCTCTAAGCAGGGACTGGGCAGGTGAACAGACAGCTCTATGGCCATCAAAACATCCCGGAGCCATTGTGTGCATCAGGGCATCATCATTTAGCTACCGTGGCCAGGGCCATGGGACTCTGGGAAGTGCTGGGGGCTGGGGGCAGGGTTCCCCTGGAGGAGCGCCCCCTCCCCCTTGCTGGTCACTGCTGGAACCACATTGAAGGCACCTTCGCAGGTCTGTCTAAACCTCTACCCCTAAACCAAAGCCTTTGCTATTGCGTTGATTTCTTCTGATTCATGATGACATCTTGTGTTACAGAGTAGAACTTCACCACAGGGTTTTCCAGGCCTTTCTTCCGTGAGCTTCTGGTGGGTGCCCCTTCCCAAAGCATGAAGCTAAATCAACACACATCATGGATCAGCCTTTGTCACCTGTCATAAAATGATCCCTACTGACGTAATTATCCTCTGGCCTGTCCCTCTCCCTCCTCTTTCCATAATGCCTTTTCCCTCCTCCGTGTGCGCTCTCTCCACCCCACCCCAGCTGTGTGTGGAGACCAAGCGCCCTGTGGGGGCTGGGCTCTCCCTCTTCACCCTTTCCAGCCAAGAACTCAGCAGGAGTCACATCTTCACTCCACTGCGGACCTGACAGAGACCCGGGTGGGGGTGTTTATTGATTACTCTCTTCAATTTTTTTTATCCTTGGTTTTAATTATGAATGTCATAAAGGGTCACATAGAAAATTCCATCAGTGTGAATGGATTGGTTGCATTGATTTTCAATATTGCTTTTTCATTTTTTGTCATGGATTTCCATCTGATCTTAGTTGTGTTCTTTCTTCTATTCTGGGTGTCCTTTGTTCTCCATTTAATGATTTCTAAAGGCCAAAGCTGAAGTCATTGATTTAAATCCTTTCTTCTTTTCCATTATAGGCATTTGAATCTATGATTTTTTTTCTCCCCCACCTCAGAGGGCTACTTCCCTGATATCTCACTGGTTTTGATATCTTCTCTTTACATTCTACATAATGAGAAGTGTCTGTCCCCAGACTGAGCCCTCGGTGTTGAGTGCCATCGAGTCAAACATAACACATAGCTATCTTATGAACAGTGGCTCAGAAGCCTGCCACCTTCCATGCCATCCTCATCATCTCTGACACACTCGAGCCCATGTTACAGTCACTCATTGAGGGTCTTCCCCTCTTCACTGACCCTCCACCTTTTCCAAGCACGAGGTCCTTTTCCCTCTGTAAATCCGATGGCCTAGTGGTAAGGAATTGTACTACCAACCCAAAGATACATGGTTCAAATCTACCAGCTGCTCTGTGACAGAAAGATGAACACTCTCCTCCGATGCCTCTGAAAACTCATCGGAGGGTCAGCTAGGAGTCAGTTCAGACTCAACAATACATAACAACAAGACCCCTCAGAGGGGTCACCAGTAACAATGTGGGTGTAGCTAAGGATATAAAATGGAGGTGAGTCCACACATAGAGTTTTTTGTTTTCTAAAAGGAAACTCCACTGTGTGTAGTATAGAAAATTGTTTTCTCCATTTCCAAATCGTGGCCATCTTTTCCTACCAGTGTGTAAGGTGTTCTTTCAGGATGATTAGCTGTTGCCAGGGTCTCAGGTTAAGGACGGATACAGTATAATTGTAACATTGTTCAGAGGCACAAGAAATACTTGAGTACATGCTGGCAGTGAATGTTTTAAATCTTTGAAATATAGACAAAAGTTATAACCCTTCGTTCCACTCTCTCCCTAAATGCCATATTTTTTCACTAGTAGTGCTTTATTGTTTTGTAAAACCATATATATCTATAAAATCTTTAAGAGCCAAACCCTCTGTCACCCCATCAATTGTGACTCCTAGTGACCCTGTGGTAAAGAGTAGAACCCCGTAGAGAGTCGAAGGCTGTAAATCTTTACAGAAGCAGCTGCCATAGTGTTCCCACAGGGAGCCACCGGCGAGTTTGAACCCCTGATCATTAGCGCTTTAATCACTGTGCTTCCAGAGATCTTCTTAGAATTAAAACAAAAAACCTCAACCTCAAGCTCATTGCCATCAAACCAGAACTGAGTTGGTTCTTCATTGGGTTTTGGAGCCTGAATGCCTGGGAGGAGATTGTCCATCTTTCTCCCACAGAGTCACTGGTAGATTTGAACTGCCTTCAGGGAGTGTGACCTTTGGGTTAGCAACCCAACTCCCTAGCGACAGGGCCACTGTGCTATATATCTAAACACAAAATCTGTCCTTTAGTCATCTCTAAGTTTGCAATTCAGTGACATTAGTTACGTTCACAACCATCACTACTATTTCTAAAACCTTTTTATCACATCAAACAGAAACTCAGTACACTTTAAGCACTAATCTCCCGTTCCTCCCTCCACTCGCCCTCCAAACCCTGCTAACCACTAATCTACTTTGGTCTCTGCGCATTTACTTTTTTCAGGTATTTCTTCCAAGTGATACCACTTTTCTCTTTGTGGCTGAATAATATTCCACTAAGTGGATAGGCCACATTTTGCTTATCCATTCATTGGTTTGATGGACACTTGGATTGCTTCTAATTTTTGGCCATTGTGAATGGTTTTACTATGGATGTTTGAGAATAAGTGTTTTGAAGCTTGTTTTCAATTCTTAAAGATTCTCACCACTGGGCCAATTGACAGCTCCATAATAGATGGAGAAGAGATTGAGGTTGTCAGCAATTACAGCTTGCTCACTCTTAACACCAGAAGTCAGGAAATCAAAAGATGAATTGCGCTGGGAAAATCTGCTGTCATAGACCTCTCCAGAGTGCTGAAGAGCAACGATGTCAATCTAAATACAAAGGTGCGCCTAATCTAGGCCATGGTCTTCTCAATTACTTGTTATGCTTCAGAGAGCTAGACAATAACTAAGGATGACAGAAGAAGAAGAATAGATGCCTTTGAGTTGTGATGCTGGAGAAGAATCTTGAACAAACAAATTGATCTGTCTCGGAGAGGGTTAAACCAAACCTCTCTTTGGAGGCTAGGATTTTGAAGCTCCGCCTCACTTACTGTGAGCATGTGGCCAGGAGGGATTGGTCCTTGGAGAAAGACATCATGCTCAGAAGGGTGGATGGAGAACACAGGAGAGGAAGACCCCGGATGAGATGGATTGATATAGTAACTGGGACAATGGGGGTTGGTGTGTCGGAGTTAATGAGACTGGCTCTGGACAGGGAAAGGTTCAGAGCTGCTGGATGCTATACATCACTATACATCTCAGGCGACTCAATGGCATATAACAATAATATACTATGACAGGTTTGGAAGCAAGAGTGGCACCCACTTCCTAAACAACATGCTTCCGAAACTCTGAACTTTGACAAAAGTCGATAGTTGTAGAGGGGCTTCAGGCCTTTTGTTCACAGGATCACCATGAGTCATGTTCGACTAGCAGGAAATCAACAACAACAACCATGAGTATGTTACTAGGAGTAAGAAGGCTGGGCTCTGTGATAATTGGGTGTTTACTGGGGAATTGTCAAAATGTTTTCCCACAATGATGGCACCAACTTACACCCCCCAAGAGCCACGCATACGCGTTCCAACTTCTGCACATCCTTGCTGACATTTCTCTCTCTTGTGATTATAGACATCTTAGTAGAGGTGAAGTGGCCTCTCCTTGTGGTTTTGATTAGCATTTCCCTAACGCCTGATGATGTGCTTCTCTTCGCTTGTTTGTTTGCTATTTGTGTGTCTTTTTTGGAGAGCCATTTGATTCCTTTTGATAGCTCCTATTTGCATACTGAGATTTTTGAGTCTCTCCACACATCCACATCCACTCATTACAGTGTAGATCTCTGTAGTGATCTACACTGTAGTGGCGAATTTTAGGAGTCCTTGCCTGACAGTTCCAACATCTGCATCTCTCTGTTCTGGTCTTCACTGCTTGTCTCTTAAATTTGGGTGACATTTCCCTGTTTCTTTGTGTGTCACATAATTTTGGGTTATATCCTAGTTGTGATGAAGAATACATTGTACAGCTTCTGGCCTAGCTAACTGTGAACTATTTCTCCATACACTGCTCTTACCAGGTACCATCGAGCCAACGATGACTTAAAGCAACCCAGTGAACAATAGCTCTGAACCTTACACCATCCTGAGCCACCCTTACCATCTCTGATATACTCAAGTTAAAGTTGCTGTGTGTAACTATCTTGTTGAGGGTCTTCTCTTTCTCTGACCCTCCACCCCATACAAGAAGCAGTAAAAAGAGTTGCTCAATTACTTTAGACTTGGCATAAGTCCGTGTTGTGTGTCTTCCACCTGTCATTCAGGAGTCAGACAGAGACTTGGGCTGAGCTTAGATGCAGAGTCTGGCGCTCCACACCTCTGCTCTCTCCTTTATGCATTTTCTTGACTTTAGCTGCTGGGCACCCAGTCTCTGTAATTGATCCAAATAACTAGACTGGGTTTTGTCTCTCCCACGTGATGCAGCCTGGTGCCTTCGCTCTGACTAAAAGTCATAAAAATGGGAAATACCCAGCGCTTCTCTACTATCTGCCTGCTCCCACTTGCTCTCTGGGCTCTGCAGACAGTTGTTTTCCTATTTTATCCAGAGTGTAGATTTGCTGTCTTATGGGAAGGGTGGTCTGCTTGCAGCTATCCTTCTGGTACTGGAAGCAGAATGTCTCATTCATATTGATGTGTGTGTGTGAATTCCCCACACTTTTCATTTTTTACTCTGGATTCCCTACACTTTGATACTCCACTATAATTGAGCTTTAAAGTGTTTACCAGTGTGGAGGGTGTGAATGCTGTGGCTGTAGTTTATTTGTTTTAAAGTATCATTGTTGTGGAAAATACAAAGAAAACAACATTTTCCTCATACATATTCACTAAAGCCAAGCCAAACAATCATGTTGTGCAGCCATGACCAAGATCCGTTGCCAGATTTTCCATCCCCATAAACGGCAGCTCAGTGTTACCTGAATGACAGTCCTTCCTTGCCCATCCCTCCTGCCACGGGTAACCACTCTGATCTCTATTTGTTGTTGTTATGTGCTGTTGAGTTGCAACCCATAGCAACCCTCTGTACAGCTGCTCTGAAGCCTGCCCTGTCCTGAGCCAGCCTCACTGACTCCAACACACCTGCCTCCATTGCCCCAGTTACTGTGTCAATCCATCTCATCCGGGGTCTTCCCCTCCTGTGCTGTCACTCCACCCTTCCAAGCATGATGTCCTTCTTTAGGGACCAGTCTCTCCTGGCTACGTGTCCAAAGTATGTGAGATGGAGCATCAAAATCCTAGCCTCCAAGGAGAAACTTGGTTTCACCCTCTGAAGTCCATGGTATTTATGTTCAAGACTCTTCTCCAACACCACAACTCAAAGGCTTTGATTCTTCTGTCATCCTCCGTCATACCTTTGCTTATTATTGATAGTTCAATTGACCATACCACACAGAGTTTATCTTTTGTGATTGACTGATTCCTCATGCCGTAATCCTTTCAAAGTCCACCCTGGTGCCGTCCACATCAAGACTTGATGCCTCTTTATGGTGGGGTGATAGTCAGCATAGGTGTCATTTTGACTTACATATCTTTGATTACCTGTGAGTGAGAATGTCTTTTTAGAAGATTCCCCACTTATCTGTTTCTTGTTTATTCTTCAATTATAAATGGTTTGTTACTGTTTTTATGTACCGTCAAGTCAGAACCGACTCATAGTTGACCCTCCGGTGGGTTTTTAGAGGCAGTTAATTGCACCAGAGGAGACTGCCCATCTTTCTCTCACAGAGCAGCTGGTGGACTTGAACCGTGTGTCTTTGGGTTGGCAGCACAATCCGCTTGTTACTCTTGTTAGGTGTTGTCAAGTTGAGTGTGACTCGTAGTAACCCTATGAACAGCCAGCCTGAACCTTGCCCTATCTTGTGCGGTCCTCATCATCTCTGACACACTGGAGCCCACTGCTGAAGGCACCAGGTCATTCCATCTCACTGGGGTCTTCCTCTCCTTTGCTGACCTTCCATCTTTCCAAGCATGATATTGCTTTCCAAGGAATAGCCTTGCCTAGCTGCATGTCCAGAGTATGAAAGATGAAGCTTTGCCAGCTTTGCCTCCAGGGAGCACTCTGGCCACACCTTTTCCTAGACATATCTATTTATTTTGGCAGTCCATGGGATATTCAGTACTCTTCTCCAATACCACAACTCAAAGCCTTCAATTCTTCTGTCATCCTTATTCATTGTCCAGCTCTCTGATACGTAACAGGTGATTGAGAAGGTCATGGCCTGACTCAGGCACACCTTAGTCTTCACAATGACATCATTGCTCGTGAGCACTTTGAAGAGGTCTCTGATGGTGGACTTAGCCAAATACAAGTACATCTCCTAACTGCTGGAACCAAGGTTGTTAATTGCTGATCTGAGCAAGATTAAATCATTGACAGCTTCAATCCTCTATCTACCGTAATGTTGGCTATTGGACCTGTGGTGAGGACTTTTGTCTAAAGCCCCCTAAACAGTTCATAGTCTGCCCTTTTATATGTGGGACAGTAACCCTTTGCCTGGTACATATGTGATGAGAGAAGTTTAGAGGAGAAATAGATACATGTCAGTAACTCTTGTTCTCTTCTCCCGCTACAGGCCACGTGGTCCTGACTCAAGTGCAGCTCATGTCAGCCCAGCGGGGACCTTTCCCCCCAGCCTCCTGGGTGGAGACTTGCTCATGTCCCCAAGGGTACGCAGGCCAGTTTTGTGAATCCTGTGCCCCGGGATATAAGAGAGAGACACCAATGGGAGGTCCCTATTCCAACTGTGTCCCCTGCACCTGCAACCAGCATGGCACCTGTGACCCCAGCACAGGTGAGCTGCCCCACCCCCACCCTCATCTTAAGGTCACCTGGGCTATACCCAGAACTGCGGATGGGTGCTGACCTCACCAGGTCAGCTTGGCATGGGCACTGGATGCTTGTGAACCTGTGGGGTGGCCCAGGCCTGGGATCCCTGGGAGTCTTTGTATTTCGTTCAGAGCTGTTGTGTACTGTTGAGCCAGGACCCTCCAGTAGCTTTTCAGAGGCTGTAAATTGCACGGGAGGAGATTGAATATTTTTCTCCCATGGAGCAGTTGGTGCATTTGAACTGTGTGCCTTTGGGTTGGCAGTGCAACTGCCTATCCACTAGACCACCAGAGCTCCCTTTAATGAAAGTAGTAACTAGAATTTATTTAGGTGTCAGGCTCTGTGTTAAAGATTTTGTATGCAAGATCACAAGTCCTCACGTCACCCTATGACCTAAGATAATTATCATTCCAGTTGCAAACTTATTAAAGATCAAGAAAAGTACTTGTTAGCCCAGCTAAAGGCTAACAATGGCAACAGTGGATGGGCCCTTGCTGTGTTCCAGACTCCATATGAAGAGCCTGGCACATTCACCAAATCTTCACTCGGTCCCATCGCTCCTATTACACCAGCAGCATCAGCTAGGGTCCTCAGGTGACCCCCTCTAGGCTGCCTGCTGTCTATTCACCCTCCTCCATCCACCCTCCTTCCACTCCCTAGAGAAAGTCCCAAGACAGACCAGAAAAAACGACTTTGAGGGCTCCTGCCATACAGGGGGATGCTATAAGAAAGGGGCCAGGTGATGGCCAGGAGGCTCTTGTGAGGGTCACACAGCACATAAGGGTCGGTCAACACAGAGAACCTCCCCACTTGTGTGGTTGTGTGTCACTGTGTCAGACTGACTCACAGCTGAGCCTCCTGACCCCACAGCTGGCCTGGCAATGCAACTCCTTACCACTCAGACCACATAGATCCCCTCACCACTTGTAGCAGTGGGCAAATCTTTCCCATCCATGCTTCCCCATTTGTAAGGTGAGGGTAACAATAGTCTATTCAACACCTAGAAGTTCCAGGGATGTAATCACTAGAGAGTTGTGCTGCTAACCTGAAGGTGACCAGTTTTAATCCACCAGCAACTCCAAGGAAGAAAGGCAGGAAATCTCTTCCTGTGCACTTTACAGCCTTGGAAGGTCTGCTGGCGGGTCAGCTATGGTCTGCTTTGACTTGATGGCAGTGAGTTCAGTTTTGATGTGCCACCTCAGTCATGAAGATAAACAGACCAGGTTTTCACCAAAGCTTTGCCACTGCTGCACGGGTGGTCTTAGGGATTTCACCTAGAAACATGGACAGTGCATACATGTTGTAATGCTTTGTGCAAATGTGAGTGAGCCCTAACAGCAATACTAATACAATATTAGTTCCATGTTCCTCCTCGTGCAGGGAGCCTTTCATACACTGTCACTGAATCCTGCAAGAACCCTTGTGGGACCATTACACACTCAGTTGCTCTTCACCATTGAATCAGAAATGACCCTTCAGTGGGTTTTCAAAGATTGTAAACTGTCCATCTTTTCCCCAAGGAAATGCCTGTCTTTTTCCTGAAGTGCAGCTTTTGTTGTTGTTAGGTGTCATCAAGTTGCTTGTGACTCATAGCGAGCCTGTGTATAACAGTTCTGAACCCTGCTCTCTCCTGAGCCAACCTCATTGTCTCTTACAGTCCTACCCCCATGAACCCAGTCACTGAGTCAATCCATCTCATTGAGGATCTTCCTTTCTTACACTGTCCCTCAACCCTTCCTAGCAAGATACCACTCTCCAAGGACTGATTCCTTCTGGCAATGTGCCAAAAGTATGTGAGACAGAGCTCCAAAATCCTTACCTCCAAGGAGCAGTCTGGTTTCACCCTCTCTAGGGCAGACCTGTTTATTCTCCTAGCAATCCATGATATCTTCAGTACTCTTCTGCAGCACCATAGCTCAAAAATACCAGTTCTCCTATCATCCTTAGTCATTGTCTATCTCACTGATACATGGTAAGCAATTACAAAGACTATGGATTAGATCAAGTACACCTTACTCTCTAAACTGACTTTGTTGCTCTTCAGTACTCTCGAGATCATGATGTTGCCAGTTGGCCCAGTGATGAGAATATTTGTTTTCCTGATGTTGAGCTTCAAAAGCAGCTAGTGTAGTCCAGTCACTTGCCTTTGGGTTGGCAGCACAACAGCTTACCCACTATTGTTGTTGTTGTTGTGTGCTGTTGAGTCAGAAATTACTCACAGCCGTTGAAAAACAAGGAACTCTTGAAATATTATTCAAAATGGGTGACCCTGGAGGACATTATACTGAAATATCTCGGTCACAAAAGGACAAATATTGCATAGGGCCACTGTTGTAAAATGGACTGACATCACAGTTGAGAGAAGATAGAGAGGGGGAGGAATGAATGATGTATATTGTATTGAAATAAATGGGGAAGAGAACTGTTTAAAAGGGATATATGAATGGGTATTCTTGTCTTTACAGAATTCCAGAGTGAAGGCTGCACAGTGGAGAGAACTTGGGGGGAGGGATTGCATAACAGTGAAAGAGTTTTACTTTTCAAGAAGAGTGACTTGGGGGGAGGGAGTGAGGAGGGAGAAAAGTGCAACAGTGAATGAATGGAAGCCCTAAGTCTCTGTAAACTTTCATTAAAATTAATAAAAATTTTTTAAAAAGAAAAAAAAAGAAAAGACAGATGGACCTCCAGTGGGTTTTTAGAAGCAGTTTAATTTCATGGGAGGAGATGGCCCATCTTTCTCCCACAGAGCAGCTAGTGGGTTCGAACCTTTGGATTGGCAGCACAATTCCTTACCATTAAGCCAACAGAGAGCTCTAGCGGCCTTGTGGTAAGAACCTGCACTGCAATGCCAGATGCAGCTGGTTTGAATCCGCTGGCTGTTCCATAGGAGAAGGATGGGCAGTCTCCTTCCGTATGATTAATTGCCTCTGAAAACCCACTGGAACATTAGCTATGGGTCAGTTTCCATTCGACAATACTCAACAACAAGAAGCCACCAGCATTCCTCCCTTGCCCACGGTTGCTGTGTGCTGTTGAGTCAGAACCGAACTTCCAGTGGGTTTTCAGAGTCAATTTAATCTCCCAAGAGGACATTGCCCGTCTTTCTCTCTGCTGGTGGATTCAAACCATGTGCCTTTGGGATGGCAACACAGTTCCTTACCACTGCCTAGCTCCCTCCTTGCCCAGTGTTGTTGAGTACTGCTGAGGCAGAACCGACCCATAGCTGACCCTGCAGTGGGTTTTCAGAGGCAGTTAATCGAACAGTACAAAATTGCCCCTTTATCCTGCGTCCAGTTTTATTGTGGGAGAGAATGAAGGTGCAGAGAAGCACATGGCCAGTAGGTGGCAGAGCTTCTCCTCCCACAAATTTATGGCTTCGCAGTCTGGCTGCTCTCAAACAGCTATTACCATATTTGCAGCTGAGGAAACTCAAATCTTATCCAAGGCCCCACAGACAAGAAGTACCAAACAGGGCTGGCACGCAGGCCCCATTCCACCCCACCCCACTGGGCCTCTCATACTAGGATGCAGAGGCTGTCCTGGAACAGGCGTGGGCTTTCTGAGAAGAGAAATGCCTGCTCAGCTTTCCTCAGGGTCAACAACAATGGAGTGGAGGGCAGTGGAAAGGACGGATCCTGGGAGTCAGCACTCTCGTCAGGGAGGGCCAGCATGTGGGGCCTCTTCCGGCGCCTGCCTGTGCCAGGCATCACTAGTCGACTTGGAAGAGGCACCCAACCCAACAGTGTCAACTGCTGATTCATGTTTGCATCTTGGAATACAACATCAATTAAATATAGAGTGCCTAGGGAGCTACGGTGGCCTGGTGGTAAGGAATTATGCTACCAATCCACAGGCAAGTGGTTCAAATCCACCCGCTCCTCCATGGGAGAAGGATGGCCAGTCTCCTGTGTGATTTATAGCCTCTGAAACCCAGTGGAGGGTCAGCTATGAATCAGTTCAGACTCAATGGCACATAACAAAACAACAGTGATGACAACTCTAATAATTATGTGGACCAAGGACTAGGCCATGAATTTTGAATGAGTTGTTGTTATAGGTCATTGAGTTGTCTGCGACCCATAACAACCCTATATACAACAGCTCTGAACCCTGCCCTGTCCCGAGCCAGTCTCACTAATTCTGACATACCTACCCAATTGCCCCAGTTACTATGTCAATCCATCTCATCTGGGATCTTCCTCTCCTGCGCTGTCCCTCCACCCTTCCAAGCAGGACCAGTCTCTCCTGGCCACGTGCCCAGAGTATATGAGATGGAGCTTCAGAATCTTAGCCTCCAAGGAGAAGCTAGGTTTCACTCTCTCCAAGACAGACCTATTTGTTATCTTGGCAGTTCATGGTATGTTCAAGACTCTTCTCCAGCACCACATCTCAAAAGCATCAATTCTTCTTCTATCATCCTTAGTCATTGTTAAGCCCTCTGATGCTTAGCAAGTAACTACGAAGACCTCATTAAATCCTGACAAAACTCCCTGTCCTTGAGGCCAGTCAGTCCTTGTCCTGTTTTGCAGGTGAGGACACTGAGATGCGGAAGAAGTAGCCAGATTGGATGAGTTCACTCAGGCATTCAGTGGTAGATGTAAACTGAGGGTGGTCTGGCCCAGCCCTGTACTTTCCCACCCTGGGTCCACCACCAGCTCTGCCTTGGAGAGGTTCCCATCACTGTTCTGTCTGGGCTGCGTTCTGTGACCCCACCACTGAGGAATCTCTTTCTCCTCTGCCTGTTGTCTCTGGGGTATTCTGAGTCCAGGCTCTGGTAACACAGTGCTGGTCTTATTCCTCAGGGACCTGCCAATGTGGCCACCACACCGAGGGCCTGTCCTGTGAGCGCTGCCTGCCAGGTTTCTATGGCAACCCCTTTGAAGGCCAAGCTGATGACTGCCAGCCCTGCCCATGCCCGGGACAGTCAGCCTGCACGACCATCCCACAGAGCGGGGAGGTGGTATGCACCCACTGTCCCCCAGGCCAGAGAGGTGAGTGACTGGAATCCAGAAACCTGCTCCAATGCCATGGGCTCCAGAAATAGAATCCTGTATAGGATGTGGCTAGACAAGATGGGCTTCAAGGAGCACTTGAGTCTGAAAGCTTTGGAGGGGAGAGGGGTGCCCTGCCGTGGGCTCCACGCGGAACTCGGGCTACTAAGCATAATCCAGGTGTGACATCTGGAATCAGGGACCTTGTGGGGACCTGAAAAATAAACTGTGGGCCTGAAGACCTCCCCACTGCCATGCCTTAGAAGCAGCTCATAGGTAAACTGGTAAAAATACCTGTGCTGGGGGCCCACCATGTAGAACCTGCGTTAGTAGCTTGAGATGAAACCCTGGAACTTGTGCCAAACAATCTTTCCAGGCTCTTTGAATCTACAGTCTAGGTAGAAAATCTCTGATTAAACGTTCAGCTTTTAAAAAATGTTCTCAGTTAATGTATGACACAGACAAGCCCTTCCTAAGCCTTGACCACGTCTCACTCCTGCCCCAAGGCTCAGGGTCAACCTGGGTGCCTTTTCCTTTTTTTGTGTCTGTGGCTACATCGGAATGGCCTGTCCAGTCAGTCCCACCTGATGCCCAGCCTCACAGGGGACCCTGTCTACCAGCAGCTTCTAGAAGTAGCACAGCCAGGAGTCGCCCCCACCAGCCTTGCTCTCCACCCTGCTGTTGTGCTGCCCCTCTGCTCACCACCACCAGCCCCTCCACCCTGTCCCTCCACACATAGCCTTCTCCTTCTTCAGGGCGCCGCTGTGAGAGCTGTGATGATGGCTTTTTTGGGGACCCACTGGGGCTCTCTGGGCGCCCTCAGCCTTGCCGCCGGTGCCAGTGCAATGGGAACATAGACCCCAATACCGTGGGCAACTGTGACCCCCTGTCTGGTCACTGCCTGCGCTGCCAGCACAATACAACTGGAGCCCACTGTGAGCTCTGTGACGAGGGCTTCTACGGCAGTGCCCTGGCCCCCCAGCCTACGGACAAGTGTGTGCGTGAGTATGACCCGCCTCAGGCCTGCAGACAAGTGTGCGTGTGAGGACCACGCCTTACAGAACCCCTTAGGGTACCCCCTGCCTGAGGCCACAGGATGGCTGGGACATGTCATGTTGGGTCCTTTCTCCTCTGCCCTGGCTCTGAGTCCAGAGTGAACCCTCCAAAAGACTGTACAACCTCAGCCAGGTCACTTACCTTCTCTGTGTCCAGGTCAAGGAAGTGTAAACCTTTGCCCTTCTCCACGATCTCTTTTAACCTTCAAATCTTATAAAGTGTGATCTTGTGCCATTTCTTCCCCCACCTTGATAGTGACCACTTATCTCCTAATCCACAGCTAACTCCTAAGATTGTCCCAGGCAGAGGATCTTCTCAGAGCTGGTCCTCTGATCCCCTGGGATTTTCATCAAACTGCACCCTACTCTTCAGGACACCCTTCTTGCCCCACTTCTGGTTTACTGCTCACCTCTCCACCCCCTCGCAAAGCCATGACACCCCTCAGCCTCTGGAAAGCCCTCCAGAACCCTGCAGGACAGACAGCCTTTGCCCCTTGAGCCCTTTTCCACAAATCATCACTGACCCCTTGTTTTATGGAATCCCTTCCACTGCTGCTCTTGGGCTACTGACCCAAAGTGATGGCTGTAAAAGGTCTACCTGTGACCCACAACCGAGCTCAGGCCGAGAGTGAGGCTCGACCTGGAGCAGCTAGCCCTCCCTCCTGCCTGTGAGGGCTTGGAAGGAAGGGCCTTTGGTGGCCACAAGAATTCTAAACCATCTCTTCAAAGACATAGTAAATGCCTGAGATATGAGCTTAGTGGGAGGACTTTTTGAGGATCTCCCAGCCTCAATGGCCCCTCAAACGTTCTGTTGCTCTGCCTTGTGCCTCCTCAGCCTGTAGCTGCAGCCCAGGGGGCTCAGTCAGCGAGCAGATCCCCTGTGACCCGGTGACCGGCCAGTGCTCTTGCCTGCCTCACGTGACCGGACGGGACTGTAGCTTCTGCAGCCCTGGCTTCTATGACCTTCAGCCTGGCAGGGGCTGCCAGAGGTAGGTGGGGTGAGGCTGTAGGCTCCTCTCCTCCTAAGTATCTGCTGGGCTGAAAGAAGGAGTCAGGTAGCCTCCAGGGAGAGGCCTGACGTGGAACACATCATCCCAGGCTCACTGCCAGGTACACAGTGCCCTTCACAAAGGGGACATAGGAACAGTCCCTTGGGGTCAGACTCAAGACCCTGCCAGCCCAGGCCTTGGGCCAAGAGCAGCCCTAAGGGATGTGCGGGTTGAAGAGGTGGCCAGTTTAGCCTCTGATTCCCTTGTCGGTGACAGTCGTCACTGGGCAGCTGACTTCCCGACCACAGACGTTGTCTTTAGGGGACACTGGAGAACTGACTCCAGGTGAGACAAAGAGCCCTTGCAGGACTTCACAGAGCCTTGAGGGCTCATTCCACAGTGATTCTCTAAGACATACTCATCCACGAAGCCTTTATTTTCCAACATCTTCTGTTCCCCAGGGCACAGGTTGGAGAGAGTCACTGCACATCCACTATCATCAAATGGCACCTGCTCAGAGACAGAGCATGAGAGAAGTTCCTTCTCTGTCTCAGCTTGTGCACAATCTTAATAAAGCCATGGCTTCTGCTCTTAAAAATCAAATGGTCAGCCAGTGGCTGAGGGCTTTGTGGTCGGTGTAAGATCCAGGTCCCCAGGCTGGGCTGGGAGGCAGATAAGAGCTCTCCTCAGACCCAGGTTCTGTCCCTTCTCACAGCTGCAAATGTCACCCACTGGGCTCCCTGGAGGACCAGTGTCACCCCAAGACCGGGCAGTGCCCCTGCCGCCCGGGCATCGGCGGCCTGGCCTGCGACAGGTGCCAGCACGGTTTCTTTGGCTTCTCAGCCAAGGGCTGCCGAGGTGAGGAGTGGGGTCATTCCTGGCCTGTTCTTGCTGCAGAGAGGAGGAGGGAGCAGCAGGGAGGCCAGGTGCGTGGGTCGCTGGACAGATGAGTGAGGGGGTGAGAACTGTGCAGCAAGAGAGAGGAAGGTTAAACTCTGCGAGAGGTGCTTGAGAACAGCCATGGGCACCTGGAGAGAGTGAGGCTCGAGTGTGGGAAGGCCGTGTGTCCTCAGAGTGGCTTGGGTCCCCTTCCAAGCTGCTGTTGCCCATGAAGGGCCCAGAAATCTGTACTTGATGCTTCCTGGGATTGGGATCCTGGGAGCAGCCAAGGGTGAGGATTTCGAGGAGCAATGTAGAAGATGAAAAGGTCCCCTGGGGCACTGGCTGGACCTCTTGAGAGCCCAGGGTACCCGTGCCTTCTGCCCTGGCCCCCACAGCCTGCAAGTGCTCCCCGCTGGGCGCTGCCTCCGCCCAGTGTCACGAGAACAGCACCTGTGTGTGCAGGCCCGGCTTTGTGGGCTACAAGTGTGACCGCTGTCAAGACAATTTCTTCTCCACGGCCGACGGCTCACACTGCCAGGAGTGCCCCCCCTGCTACGGCCTCGTGAAGGAGCAGGTGAGCCCCATGCCTGCCCTTGCCCGCAGCCCAGTCTCACCTTCCTGCTCACCCACATGCCATGATGGAGTCCCCTGCAGCCCCAGTCCACTCCACCTCCTCAGCCCAGCTCGACCCTGGGCAGACAGGAGGAAGGTAGCTCTGTGTGCATGCCAGCTCCAGCAGTGCGACCAGGTGTCCCTCTTTCTTAGGTCCAGTGGGAATGTGATCCTGGGTAACTCCTCTGCAGGGAGAATTGGGAAGAAGACACAAGTCTAATCAGTCTGAGCACAAGCAGAATGTACAGCAGGGGAGGGGTGTGGTGCAGGTTTGGGGGTGCCAGCTCCAGGACACACTTCCCCCTCCAGCCTGGTTAGTTGGTAGGTGACAGCGTTAGGAAGCCTCAGCATGGCCATCCTGCTCCAAAACAGAGCTGCTGAGAGAACCTGAAGTCAGAGGGCTGCTCTGCTCAGCAGTCATGGGCATGGTAATGCGCCACGCTGGCTCTTCGTCAAATCACTGTAGCTGTTGAGTCAGAATCGACCCACAGCTGACCCTCCAGAGAGCTTTCCAAGGCTGTAAACGGCATGTGAAGAGATTGCCTGTCTTTCTCCCAATGGGCAGAATGAGAAAATAGTGTCTGCAGAATACTAAGGAAACCTTGGATTAGCCAGGGTTCTCTGGAGAAACAGAACCATCAGAATCTATAAAACCAACCATATATGTTGTTGTTGTTGTTGTTGTTGTGTGCTGATGAGTCAGAACCGACTATCAGCCACCATGGTGATGCTGTGGTTAAATGCTTATCTGCCAACCAAGAGGCTAGGGGTTCAAACCCACTAATATTTTGCCAGAGGAAGCAGTCTGCTTTCATACAGATAGCATGTTGAAAATCCTACAGGGCAATTTTACTCTATCCTCCAACTCAATGGCAATGGATTGTACACTTAATGATGTCAACGCAAACGCATACATGCACGTGTGTGTGTGTGTGTGTGTGTGTGTGTGTGTGTGTGTGTGTGTCTATGTGAAACAATTCATTGCCGTCAAGTGGAAACTGACTCATAGCTGACCCTCCCCGCGGATTTTCAGAGCTTATAAATTGCACACAGGTGACTGTCCATGTTTCTCTCACAGAGCAACTGGTGGAATTGAACTGCTTGTCTTGATGGAATTGGGTTGGCAGTTCAACTCCTTACCCACTCAGCCACCAGAGCTCTGCATGCGTGTGTATGTGTGGTGGTGGTGTTGTGTACAGTCAGGTCGGAACCAACCCATAGCTGACCCTCTGGCAGATTTTCAGAGGCAGTTAATCTCATGGGAAGAGATTGTCCATCCTCCTGTGCAGCAGCTAGTGGATTTGACCCATGTGCCTTTGGCATTGCAGTGCAGCTTCTTGCTATTAGGCCACCAGAAGCTATGTGTGTGTGTGTGTGTGTGTGTGTGTGTGTGTGTGCGCGTGCGTGCACACGTGTGCGCCTATGGTCATGTGTATAGAGAAAGACTTATAACAAGCAAAACTGTCCACTTCATCTCACTTAGATCCTCAATCACAACACATGGTACCAGCAGACAGGACTTTAGGAGACATATTGCCCTGGGACTTCTGCAGTCAGGGACCTCTCCAAATATTGAGGAACAGTGATGCCAGTTTGAAGATGAATGTTCTCGTGGTTCAGGCCATGGTCTTTTCAATCACTTGCTATGCATCTGAAAGCTGGACAGTGAATAAGGATGACAGAAGAAGAATTGATGCCTTTGATATGGTGTTGAAGGTGCTGGATAGCCCATGGACTGCCAAAAGAACAGACATGTCTTGGTGAAGGTGCAGCCAGAGTGCTCTTTAGAGGCGAGATGATAAAGCTTCATTTCACATACTTGGGGTGTGTTGCTAAGAGAGGCTATTCCTTGGAGAGGGGAAAGCAGAGGGTCAGAGGAAGCGAGGAAGACCCTCAACCAGGTGGACTGACAGTGACTTGGGGTCTCACACATGTTAGAGATTATGAGGACAGGACAGGGTTCAAATCTGTTGGTCACAGGATCACTATGAATCATACTAAAATGGACAGTACTTAACAACAGTTGAAATAAATGCAATAAACTCAATAACTGCTGTTGTTGTTAATTGCCATTGAGTTATAGGCAACTCATAGTGACCCTATGAACCAAAGACCTGAGCACTTGTATATCTTTCATCCTTTCTCAAGGTTCATAGGGTTTTCAGAGGCAAGCCATTTTGGAAGTGGATGCCACTCCTGCTTCCAAGCTTCTTTTAATTGGGGAGCTCCTCCAAACACTGTCCACCATGAGTAACTATTATCACATTTGTTACATCAGTGTCACAGTGTTTGGTTTCACAGAAACCACGAGTTACCCCTGTACAGCAAGTGGACAGATCAGTGCTATATGACCTAGAAGAATGTAGTAATCTGTTTTAATCTGGGTTTATATATATACACACTGAATAAGATAGACCAGGGAAAAGGATTGGCTGTCAATTTGTGAAATAACAGGTCTTGAGAGAACACTATGAACAATAGAACATGTTTAGACTATGATATATAGCACTGAAGACGGTGAGTTTGGCTCAGGATAGGACAAGTTTCCGAGCTGTTGTTCTTAGGGTCACTATGAGTCGTAGATGACTCGATGGCACGTAACAACAATAAAACACAGAGAGAGAGAGAGATTAGAGAGAGAAACTAATATATTTTTAAGGAACTTATTTCAATAGTTGTGAGTAAGAAGGCTGGCAAGTGACAAATCTATTGAGTTAAACGACAGGCTAGAAACACTAGCAAGATATCTGTAGTTTCTAGTGCTGCAGCAACAGAAATACCACAACTGGGTGCCTTTAAAGAACAGAAGTCTAGTTCTCACAGTTCTGGATGCTAAATGTTCAAATGAGGGTCTCGGCTGTGCCGATTCCTTCTGTGGGCCTCCTCGCTGGTGTCTAGTGACCGCTGCTGACCGTTGGCATTCCTCCGCTTATAGATAAGTCCTCCTATGGTGCCAGTCTTCATTGTCCAACCTTCAACGGATGGCATGAAGCCTGTCTATATATTAGCAAGGGCAGTCTTCTTTACTTAGATCACCTGACTGTAAGTGTTAATCACTTCTACAGTCTACCTTCACAACAACATCTAGAAGGCTATTTAATCAAACAACTTGGCACAGCAATCTAGGCAAGCTGGCACATAAAATTCACCTCATACTTCCAGCACAGTCTCCCCATAGCCAAACCCATCGGTATCACTGCAGGGATACATGAATATTCACATGAAGAGGGTAAATAAAGACCACAAATAGCCTTTTTCAGATTTTACTTCTACATGAGTTGAGACCTGGCTGGCATGTTGCTAGCTCATAAAAGAGACAGTCATTAAGTTTTCAAAACATTTTCAACTTTAGAGCTGAGGTGAGGACTCGGGAACTGCCGACTCTGCCACTTAGGGTTGGCGAAAGAGGGCAGATATTTATTTGCCCCATGACTGGCTCTAGGTCAAGTCAAGTCAATGCCATGGGTTCAGAACCCAGCCAAAGCTGACCCTCTAGTGAGTTTTCAGAGGCTGCAAATGGCATGTGAGGAGATGGCCCATCTTACCCTCAAGGAGCAGCTGGTGAGTTTGAACTGTTTGCCTTTAGGTTGGCAGCACAACTCCTTACCCACTAGACCCTCAGAGTTCCCGTGGCTTTTCATAGCCCACAACCCCTCTTATGTATTAAGAGAATGAAGCTGTGTTATAAAGCACGCCCTCAGCCAGCAAGTGTCCACTTAGCACCTGATGGGTGCCTGGCATTAGAAGGACACTAAGAGCGCAGACAGAAAAACTGGGAGCCTCTGTTCCTATCACCCCCTTGCACCGCCCCCACTCCCCCCACTCCCCAGTAAGACAAAGGTATGGATGGCCAAATGTCAGCGGGTGCCCTGAGCATGAGAAGGGAATAGCCAGTGAGGACAGGAGTGCAGGCACTGTTTTCAGAGGGCTGGTGTTTTGAAGTGTAGGGTAGGATTTGGAGAGAGAAGTCCTAGGAGAGCAGGCCAGGCAGAGCTGGTGGGATGTCCAGGCAGGACCTCCAGCCCCCTGGCCTCACACATCCTTCCTTTCCTGTCTGCTCCAGGCTGCCAAGCTGAAGGCCAGGCTTATCCTGATGGAAGGGTGGCTGCAGGGGTCTGGCTGCGGCACTCCCTGGGGACCACTGGATGTTCTGCAGGGAGAGGCCCCACGAGGAGATATTTACCAGGGCTTCCATCCATTGCAAGGTATGGCAGGAGGGTGACGAGAAATAAACTAGGAGAAAAGGGGAAGGGTTAGCTGGTCTGGCACCTCCAGAGGACTCTTCGGTCTCCTGCCCAGATGCCTGAGAACCCTGGGCTCCTTTGATGGCCCAGTAGGAGAATTGGTTTACCTGAGAAGCTGGCCTACCTCCCTGGCTAGTGGGCAGTAACACAGTCCTGTCTCACTATGGACCTTTCCCTCATGCCCCTAGCCCAGTTATACTTGCAGTTTTGTGACTTCCAGTCTTTGACTATAACACCACCCCCCCATGCCTTTCTGCTCTAACCATGGTGCACTCCCAGTGAGGCCAAGAGCTGGGTCCACCACATGGTTGTGAAGGCTCTGTCCCAGGTGCTGAATAGCTGGCCTGAGGCCTTGAGCTTTAGCTTTTCTGCTCACTGCCATGTCCTCAGCTCATTACTTGGGGTATAGAAAATAGGGGAGCTCTGGTGGCCTAATGGATAGGAAGTTGTGCTGCAAATCCAAAGATGCATAGTTTAAATACGCTAGCAGCCCCATGGGAGAAAGATGGATTCTCTTCTCCCGGGTGATTTGCAGCCTCTAAAACCCCACTGGAGGGTCAGCTATGAGTTGGTTCTGATTCAACCACAATGAGTGAGTAAGAGAGTGAAGTAATAAAAAAAAGGAAAGAGAATCATAACTAAAGCCAAGTGGCTGGAATTTTGCCCTGGGGCCATTGAAATGTAGAGGTTTGCGAAAGTGGATGGATTCTTTTGTGAAATGTTACATGGTAAGCACCTGTACTCCTTCAGCAGCTGGTCACTGAGCACCTGTTAGCAGGAATACTTACCAAACAGAGGAGTATTGGATGCAACTTCTCTCAGATGCCCAGAAGTAAACACTCCAAATTACCAAAACCAACTGGAGGCAGAGTTTTCTTGCTGCCCGAGATTCAAGAATTGTTTGTGTTACCCTCCAAGGTCCATGTTCCTTCTGGTCCCTGTTTGTGGCTGGTTCACTTCAGGACCTGGAGATTCTTGCCTTCTTGAGGCCTCAGGCTCTGTGTCTGTAAAATGGGAAGGCTTTGGCTTTGGCAGCCACAGTGCTCATGGCTGTGATGGGGTTAAATCCAAAAGGCTGGTGGGCAAACAGGGTATTCCTGACATGGGGCTTTGGTGTGAAAACTGGACCACTGTAGTCTCTGGACTGTGGCTTTTTGCAGGGTTCCAGGAAGCATTCCTGGAACAGATGACGGGCCTCGAAGGTTCTGTGAAGGCCGCCTGGGAGCAGCTGTGGGTACTGAGCCAGAGTGCCCACTGTGCCCAGGCCAGAGCCGAGAAGTCCTGTATCCAACTGGCCGACCTCATGGAGGTGCTAGAGTCCACGGAGGAGGAGCTTCTGCATGCAGCCTCCCTTCTCTCATCTCTGGTACCTGGTGTCCCCTACCCCCCAACCCTCACCACTGAGCTTAGCCAATGGAAACAACTCAGGACAGAGAGGTGGGGGCTAGATCCTTGGCCCAGCCCTGCTGCTGACCTTGGGCATAGTCTCCCCTTGCCTTTCTTCCTCATCTGCAAAGTGGGGATTACACAATGACTCATCCTGTGTTGCTTCAAGGAGGTAACCTTTGTACAGAATGGGGCTCAGTGTATGGGATGCAGTACTAGGACCCTGCTCACTGGAAGCTGCCTTTGTGGCTCTGTGCATTTATAAAAGAACTAATGTTTGGGGTTTGGCCCAGAGTCTTTCAGGGATGATCCATCAGTCTCTCTCTTTGAGAGATTGAGATTGATTGATGATCAATCATTCTCTCTCTTCCCCCCGCCCCTTTTTCTTCTCTAAAGGTGATTCCTCAGGAAAGGTCCAGCCAATCCACAAACTGGAGCCAGCTGGCCACAGAGACACGAGTGTTAGCCAGGAGGTGAGCTCATAGCCCTAGGCAATGGGTGGGGGGGCCTCACCCATGTAATCTTTCAGAGACCCAGAGCTCTTCTGGAGGGGGTGTTTCCTGGGACAGGATCAATCTACATGTGTGTGTCCCCCCCCCCCGCCCCATTCCCCAGTAGTTGGAATAGGATATATAGAAGAGCTTCCGGGAAGGGGAAAATGTCCTCAGTCATGGAAAGGAGAGGTGGGGTGGGGGTAGGGGAGTGGACAGTGTGAGCTCAGAGCCTTAGGGTGGGGAGCGAGCCTAACTGACTGCCTTCTTTTTAAAAAAATAATGGTTTTATTGTGATAGAACTAATGTATCATATAATTAGCCCATTTAAATGATATAATCCAATAGCTTTTATATATACTCAGAGTTATACAACCATCAGAGGTTTGTATTTTATTACCTTAGAAGAAATTCCATTCTCATTAGTAATAACTTCCGTTTTACCTCATCCCCCTGCCTAGCAGCCCTGTTATTCTTGTTAGGTGCTGTCAGAGGCTGTAGATGACGCAGGAGGAGATGGCCCATCCTTCTCCCGAGGAGCAGCTGGGGGATTCCAGCAGAATGCCTCTGGGTTGGCAGTGTAGCTCCTTACCAGGCCACCAGAGCTCCCTCCAGCAGCCCTTGGCAAACCATTATCCACTGTCTCGGGATTTACCCATCCTGAACACCCCATATGAATGGAATCATGCAGCAAGTGGCCTCTTGTGCCTCGCTTCTTCCACTTACCATGTTTACAGGGTTCAGTCATGTTACAGCAGGAGAAACAACTTTATTCCTCTTTATGACCAAATAATAGTCCATGGCGTGCATAGTACATTTTGTTTATCTATTTGTTTATCTATACAAGTTACTTCACTCACTACTTTTTAAAAAGCAGCTCCAGGCACTAAAATCACAATGTCTGCAGCTGTTGTCCCCTTTATGTTAGGACGTTAGATTCATTTAAATCTTAGATTTATGAGGAAGCAGGCTCAGAGAATTTAGATTACTTGCTCAAGGACACACAGCTTGGAAATGATAGAACCAGAATTCAAACCCAGGCTATCATAACCACTCACTATTTTGTCTTATCTTTATCGTTGTTGCTATGTGCCACAGTAGAGTTGCTTATGACTCATAGTGACCTTATGTACAACAGCCCTGAAACCTGCTCTATCCTCGGCCAATCTTATTGTCTCTGACACACTTTCCCCCATTACCCCAGTCACTGAATCAATCCATCTCATTGAGGATCTTCCTCTCTTGAGCTGTCCCTACACCCTCCCAAGCATGATTTTCCCTCTCCAAGGACTGGTCCCTCCTTGCAACATGCCCAAAATATGTCAGACAAAGCCTCAGAATCCTTGCCTCCAAGGAGCAGCCTGGTTTCATGCTTTCCAGGATGAGTCTGTTCGTTCTCCTAGTAGTCCATGGTATATTCAACACTCTTCTCCAGCACCACAGCTCAAAGGCATCAAATCTTCTATCATCCCTAGTCATTGTCCAGCTTTCTGACATATAGCAAGTAATTGCTAAGACTATCTTCATAATTGATTGTACAAACTGGTGCAATTTTACATGTGAGAAGGTCTCTTAATCATTACACCAGGACAAAGGCATGCATTACATGAAGAGAGCATGTTCCCACACACGTCTTTTGCCTTCCCCTCATGCTTCCCCTGTGTGCAGAGAGGTAGAGATGGAGGATTCCCAGGCCTTTACTTAAATTGGGTTGACAAGAGGTCAATGCAGACTGGGGTTGGGCCCAGCCCTCCTGCTGTGTGAGTTCTAGTGACAGTCAGGTGGATATGTCCACACAGCCACTGGGACACGGCTGCCAAGGTCGAAGCTACTGCTCGGAGGGCGCTGCTCTCCTCCAACGCCAGTTACACACTGCTCTGGAGTCTGGTGGAGGGGAACGTGGCCATGGCGGCCCAGCGGGAGCTGGAGGACAGGTGAGACCTCCCTAGGTGGGTACAGAATCTGGAGACCAGCCTCCTGGTGACAGGGCCTGGCCAGAGGCTGCTGGTTCCAGAACCACTTCCTTCCCTCCACACTGACGCTTTTGACACTTGGGCAGGATGTCTGAGGCTGCTTCCTACTTAGGGGGAAACACAGGGTCTCGGACCTCCTTGGTGGTGAGTGACAGGAGCCCTTTCATGAATGGATGATGCAGTTCAGCTTCTGGAGAGATGAGACAAGAATTTTACCAGGAAGGCCCAGGGCAGTGAGCCCCTATTTTTCCCTTGCTGCATTCCCTAAGTCTCATCTGAGTTCAGGGCAAGCTGAGTCTTCTGTCAACTTCCTGTATCACCAGTTTCACTCTTTTCTGCCTTGAGTGACCCCACATAGCCTTTGTTAATTCTAAGTCAACTGACCAATGTCTCTGAGTAGATATTCCTGAGAATCTGATTAGTCCAACTCAGATCAGTTGTTCAGCCCTAAGTCAATCAGTTTGGCTGGGCTGAGGTTACAAAAGTTACTACAAAGGCAGTAGTCTCTAGGAAGGAGTGAAATGGAAAGGAATTGAGGTTTCTTTACCCAAGTTATACTGATGGTGAAGGGAGGAGAGCTGGGTGTGAGAACCTGGGCAGAAAAGGAAACTTGTTCTAGGTGGTAGATTTCCAAACTCCAGCCCATCATGGCTAGAGGAACCCCTTAAGGTCACCCTGTGTCTCTATTTACAAGTAGAGAGTAGTATACTCAAAGTCAAAGCCCAGTCAAGATCACATAGCCCCTCCCTGGCCCATTGTTCTCATGGTTCATCCAGAAGAGCCAACAGTTTACGAAATGTGTGATTTCAAGTGGAAGAGAAACATGAAAGGTTTCAGAATGGTGTGATTGAATTGAATGACTGGAGAGTGGCCCTGCTCTGCCTCTCACATTCATTTGAAGGCTGCAGAGTGGTCACCCGTTGCTGGCTACAGACCCTGTAGAGGGACTCTGCTTGGAGGGACTTTCAACCATGGGCTGCAGGGGAGGAATGGCCCTGTGCCCTGCTCTGTGGGCCAACCTGGTTCTCTCCTCCAGGTACCAGGAGGTTCAGGCAGCACAGAAGGCACTGGGCACAGCTGTACTCAAGGCACAGCCTGAAGTCGAGTTGGTGCTGACCTCCATGCAGCAAGTTGGCACAGATGGAGCCCTGAGCTTGGCCTCAGTGTCTGCCCTCAGGACACAGGTCAGCCTGTCCACTGGGAGCCCTGCCTGGGCATGGGGTGGTGGTCTGGCAGCTGGAGAAGCTGGTGGGTTCCAGTCAGAGGCAGATAATTGAGTTCATCATTATTTTTTTAACTTGATTTAAAAAAAAAAAGAACAGATTCAGGTTTTTAGAAAGATAGTTTCTAGAGAGTTCCCGCATGCCCTCTCCCTCATACACACATTATTAACATCTTACTAGTATGGGTGTACCTAATTCGTTACCACTGATGAATTCTTAGTGATACATCATTATTAACTAAAGTCTACAATCCACATTAGGGAGCCACAGTGGGGTGGTATGTGTTGGGCTACTGCTTACGTAAGGTTGGTGGTTCAATCCTACCAGCCTTTCCTCAGGAGAAGGATGGGCAGTTTCCTCCCTAAAAAGATGAATAGATTTGGAACCCCAATAGAGGGTCAGCTATGAGTGGGACTCAGTCGGACAGCAGTGGGTTTGGTTTTTGGTTGTATTGTCTGTCTTAGAGTTTGCTCTGGATGGCACAGTTCTGTGGACTTTGATAATGTCATGTGTCCAGCATTACAATCAGACAGAACCGCTTTACTGCCATAAAAATGCTCTGAGCTCTACGGTTCATCATCCTTACCCCCACCTCAAACCTCTGATCTGTTGACTGTATCTGTACATGGCTTATTTTAATGGCTGGAACCCTGGAGGTGAAGTCTGTAAGTAGTTGCACACTACGAACCCTAAGACCACGCCTCCCTGACTGTTTGATCTTGCTTTTCTAATTTCCAGAAAATTCTGAATTTGGAGGTACACCTGGCCCCCCAAGTTTCCAGCTAAGGGATATTATTAGGCCTGGGCACAGTCTTGCAGAGAGGAAACTATAACTCTGGAGGTTTACCTGGTTCCCCAGAGCCACAGAGCAGAAATTGGTTGGGCCTGGAATTTGAGTCAAAAGAGACTGGCTCTCTTGCTCGCTACACCTCTGCCTCCCATGTCTACTCGCAGTCCTCCTCTCCAGTTCCTCTGTCCCTGGTGTTGCCCATGTATCTGGGGGTTTTCAGGGAAGAGATGGCTGAGGCTCTTGTTTGAGAATCTTCCCTGTGGTTCTTCTCTTGAGGCCCTCCCTGAGCCTAGTCCTGTCCCCTTGCAGCTCCAGAAGCCGCTGGCCCAAGACCTGAGCCTGAAGGTGCAGACCCTGGAGAAGACAGTCGCAGTCAGAGAGCAGGTGGCTACCAAAGCTGTCCAAGACCTCCAGGCCACAGCCCAGGAGGCGCTGCAGAAGATGGAGCCCCTCACACAGGTAGGAAGCAGGGTCCTGAGGGTGGACAGGGCACAGCAGGTGACCAGCTGATTGTGGGCAGAGCCAAGAAAGGAAGTAGCACCTCCCCAGTGCCGCCCTCAAGATCCATAGGAAGTGTGAGCCCACCACAGCCAAGGCAGGAGTAGAAGTGTGAGAAAAGGGTTGATGAGGAATCACAGATAGATAATAACACTAGAAGCAAACCCTTACTCAGTGTCTTATTCACAGTGACTTGGTAAGAAAGGAGTTGCTTTGTGAACCCAAAGACAGGAAGTTTGAATCTACCAGCTACTCTGAAGAAGAAAGATGAGGAATCTCCTTCTGTGTGATTTATAGTCTCTGAAAACCCACTGAAGTGTCAGCTGTAAGTTAGTTCCAACTCAAAGGCAATGAGAAATAATAATGATAATATTTACCTGGTCAACTGACTGTAAGAGAACCATATTTGTTCCCATTTCCTAAAATAATGTGATCCAACAGAATGCCAACATTACCAAACAAGATCACATGCAAGCAAAATATTGCATAAGATTAGTAAATGGCTAGAGCAGTACATTAACATTAACTTGCCAGAAAAGAAAATTGGATTTAGAAGCGGCTATGACACCAGAAATTATCATTGCTGATGTCAGATGGATCCTGGCTGAAAATAGAGAACACCAGAAGAATGTCTATTTGTGTTCTACTTACTGTGCAAAGACATTTAATTGTGTGGATCATAACAAATTATAGCTAACACAAAGAAGCATGGAGATCCCAGAACACTTAATTGTGTTCATGCAAAACCTATACCTAGACCAAGAGGTGTTGTCAGAACACAGAGAGGGAACACTGAGTGGTTTAAAATCAAGAAAGCTGTACCTCAGGGTTGTATCCTTTCTCCATACCGATTTAATCTGTATGCTGACCAATCATTCAAGAAGTTGAGCTTTATGAAGAAGAATGTGTCATCAAGATCAGAGGAAGACTCATTGTTGTGGTGAGGTGCTGTTGAGTTAAGAATGTCTCATAGAGACCCTGTGAACAGATCTGAACCCTGTCCTATCCTGTGCCATTGTCACACTTTCTGATACACTAGATCCCATTGCAATAGTCACTGTATCATCAATCACCTGTTCAAGGATTTTCTTCATCATTCGAAGCCTCCAAAAAGCACTCTGGCTGAACCCTTTCCAAGACATGTGTGTTTGTTCTTTTGACCATCCATGGAATGTTCAGTGCTCTGAATGTTCTTTTTCTGAGAAGACTAATTAATAACCTGCATTGTGTAAATGACACAACCTAGCTTACTGAAAGTGAGGAAGACTTCAATATGGATTCTATCTCAACATCAAGAGAACAAAAGGCCCCACCACTCTGTCAATAGACAAGATCATGATATATGGAGGAAGGATTGAAATTGTCAATTATTTCATCTTACTTGGATCAGCTTGGTAGCAGCGATCAGGAGATTAGAAGACATATTGGGCAAGTCAGCTGTCAAGGACCTTTCCAAAATACTGAAGCACAGTGATATCACTTTGAAGACTACTGTGCCTGTGATCAAAGCCATGGTGTTCTCAATTACTTGCTATACTTCTGAAAGTTAGATGATGAATAAGGATGACAGAAGAAGAATCTATGCCTTTGAGTTGTGGTGCTGAAGAAGAGTGCTGAAGAGCCCATATATTGTCAAAAAAAACAAATAGATCTTGGAGAAAGTGCAACCCGGGTGTTTCTTGGAGGCAAGTATGACAAAGCTTTGTCTCACGTACTTTGGGCATATTGTAAGGACAGACCAGTCCTTAGAGAGAGATACACAATGCAGGTTGTTAATGAGTCTTCTGTCAGAAAAAGAATGTTCAGAGCACTGAACATTCAATGGATGGTCAAAAGAACAAAGAAATATGTCTTAGAAATGATGCAGCCAGAATGCTTTTTGGAGAGAAGAATGATGAGGCTTTGAACGATGAGGAACCTGACAACAGTAACAAAACCCTCTGCACACAGAGTTTCCTCTATTAACATTTTGCATTGACATGAAACATCTACTAAAATTGATCAGTAATTATTAAGACATCATTATTCATTTTAGTCCACAATTTATTTGAGGGTCACTCTTTATGTTGTACAACTTTCTAACTTTTGATCAACACGTAATATCATGTGCTGATTATAATATCATGCAAATGCCCTGTGGTCCACCTGGTCATCCCCCTGACGTCCCAGAGCCCATGAAATCTATAACTCTATTCAGGTGACCCAGCGGTCAGGTTGTTACCAACCGTGAAGAAGTTGTTAGGAGTTGTGGACTCAAGTGTGACTAACAGTGACCCTATGAACAACAGATGTGAACCTGGCCCTCTCCTGTACCATCCTCACTATCTCTGTCATACCTGAGCCCTGTTACAGTAACTGTGCCAGTCTGTCTTTTTTTGGGGGGGTCTTCCTCTCTTTCTCTGACCCTCCATCTTTCCCAGCATGGCATATTTTTCTAAACGCTGGCCCCTTCTGACATGAGTAAGTTGTTATGTACCACTCAGTGGGAACTGACCCATAGCTGACTGTGCAGGGGATTTTCAGAGGCAGTAAATTACACAGGAGACTGCCCATTTTTCTCCCACAGAGCAGCTCATGGATTCGAACCATGTGCCTTCAGGTTGGCAGTGCAGCTCCTTACCACCAGTCCACCAGAGCTCACTTGACATGAGTAAGAGCAGGGTTCAATTGCTAGTCAGGCTTCAAGCTCAGTCACCAGTGTTTACATATGTGTCCGCTGTGATGATGTACAGATTTCAGCTGAGATTCCAAAATAGATGAGGAAGAAAGGTCTGCTGAACATCCACCCAATGCAAACAACATGATTTCTTTAAACCGTAAACCCAAAATACTCCCCTTCTCAGCCCAAACAACAGTTTGGTTTAGTTAGGAAGCAATGTTTACCTTGAGTGCTGAGCTATTTCCAAAACTATTTGTATAGGATCAAAATGGCAACAAAGACTTCGAAGATTAGATAGGAACCTTCAGGGTGGTGACAGTATATAAATGGAGAAGGGGCAGTTTGAGAAAGGAGAGTGATCAGACAACTTGACCAGTTTAATCTGCATCGCTGAACTGCACGTATGGAAATTACTGAATTGCTGTATTATGTCTTGCAGTGTGTTCTCAGCAACAACAAAAACTATAAAAATATTAAACAGAAAACCCCCTTGGGTCACAACAGTCCAGTCCCTCTCTGCACAGTTATCTTGAGTCAGGCCCTCACTGGATGGCAGCTAACAACAGATCTGTCTTTTCCAAAATGTCAAATAGCTGAAAGTTTGTAGCTTTTACAGAAGATTTCTGTCACTTAAAAACAGAAACAAAAGAAAAACCCTCAAACTCACTGCCACTGAGTCAGAACCAAGGCACAGTTGACCCTCTACTTAGTTTCCAGGACTATAAATTGCACGGGAGGAGGCTGCCCATCTTTCTCCCAGGAAGCCATGACCTTTGGGTTACAGGGGAGGCTGCCCGAGCGTCCTTCCTGTCACTTACCAACATACATTTAAGGTTCCTTCATATCTCTTTGCAGCTTGATAGTTCTCTCTCTCTCTTTTTTAAAAAATTCTTTTAAAATTTAAATTTTTTTTTTTAATTGGTGAATCTGGTAGTCGTTTTTACATTTTCCCTTTAAAGTTAGAAAATAAGGATAAACCTTCATATGAAGATTAGGAAAGATTATCTGTAGTTCCTGACACACACCCCTTCTCTGTGGACAGGGAGCCTTCATCCCCACAGCCGCTCCAAGACATGCAGCAGTCACGCCAGGATGCCAGGTGTGCAGATGCCTGCCTGTCCCGTGCTCCTGACCCTTCCATGATGGTCTCTTCCACCTTCCTCCCTGTCATCCTCCTGGCCCAGAGAGCTCAAGCTTGTGCTGACTCATCACTTGGCTGCAGTTCAGGCCTCTATTCTTTAAATAACTGTCATATCTTCACACAAATAGCATTCACCTTGCATTGTTTGTTTGCCAACTACTCCCCGCCCAGGTATTTCTGTATACGGCCAAGCTGGCAAACAAATGTAGAAAGCACATGGTATTTGCATAAGCATGTGGAAGTTTATACTAGTTTACAAGAGGCCGGAAGTTCAGGTGATGCACTTCCAAATACTCACCATTGAGAACCTGTGGAGCATAGCACTAGTCTGACCACAGGAGGCCACCAAGAGCTGGACTGGACTCCATGGTGACTGGTTTGATTTTCTCAGAAGGGGGAAGAAACATATTTTCTAAGAGTAAAAGTTGCACAACATACAGATTGACTGTTTTATGCCCACTGGCCAAAACATAAGCACATTCTGCAAATAAGTTTGCAGCTTCCAACTTTCCTTGGTCCTTGTGCACCAATTTTCTTCTGAGCTTTTCTGGGGCAGGTTAAGCTCTTTGAGAAATATTCCAGGGCCTAATATTTGTGGTTGTTGTTAGGTGCTCTTGAGTTAAGTATGACTCAGAGTGGAGTGACCCTATAAACAACAGATCTAACCCCTGTCCTATCCTGTGCCATCCTTATCATTTCTGACATGCTTGAGCCCATTGCTACAGTCACTGTGTCAATCCATCTGGTTGAGGGTCTTCCTCTCTTTCTCTGACCCACCATGTTTCCAAACATGATGCCCTTCTCCAAGGAATAGCATCTCCTAGCAACATGCCCAAAGTCTGTGAGATGAAGCTTTATCACCTTTGCCTCCTAGGAACACTCTGGCTGCACCTTCTTCAAGGCATATCTTGGCATTCCATGGGGTGTTCAGTACTCTTCTTCAACAGTACAACTCAAAGGCATCAGTTCTCCTGACATCCTTATTCATTGCCCAGCTCTTAGCACCATAATTGAAAATACCATAACCTGAATCAATGGCACCTTAGTCCTCAAATTGACATCCTTGTTCCTCAGTCCTGTGGAGATGTCCCTAACTACAGGCTTGCCCAGTGAAGTGCATCTCCTGAGCTCCTGCCTGCTGGTCCCAAGAGTGTTTATTTGTAGGATAAAATAGTTTGGAGGTCTGGTGCCACAGTTTATAGGATGCTGTACTGCTGACCAAGGGGTGAGCATCTTTGGTGGTTCTAGTCCATCACTGGCTGTGCAGAATAAGGGTGGGCAGTCTCTCTCCACTGAGATTTACAGCCTCGGAAACTTAATGGTGGATCACCATGAGTCCAAATCGACGGCACTAAGTATAATAAAAGGAACCTGACAAATTGTCAGTATTCTGGTGAAGTGTTGGGACTCCCCACATGTAGGTTTAGGGAGATTTAGTGGTCTAGTGGGTAAGGAGTTCTACTCCAACCAAAAAAAAACAGGCGGTTTGAATCCTTCAGTTTGAGAAAGAAAGATGAGTGATTTCCTCCTTTACTATTTACAACCTTTGCAAACCCATTGGAGGGTCAGCTATGAGTCGGTTCTCACTTGATGACAATGAGTGGAGTTGAGTTTTACATGGCTTTGGTGCCAGCCTGACCTGGACCCTCTCTTTCTCTGCACAGTTACACCAGGAGGCCAGAGCCGCCCTGACACAGGCTTCCACGTCTGTCCAGGCCGCCACAGTGACCGTCATGGGAGCCAGGACTCTGCTGGCTGACCTGGAAGGTATGTGTGTGACTCTGCTCACAGGTGTCCGTGACAGTCACCCAGTCAGCTCTCATCTTAACCAGGGCAGGCATGGCTGCAGGAGACAGAAGTCCATTCCCCACACCTCTCAGGATCTCGGCTCATCTCTTTCCACCTCACCTACCACTCACCTGAGGGCTTCCCAGGTGACCCTTCCACTAAACTCCTCTGTCATCCGATTGCAGTGCAAAATCCCTTAGGACAAGATGTGAAGAGAATACAAAGCTGTTAGCTGTCCATCCCTGGTCCATTTCACTCAGTTCTGCTGTGATTCACAAGATGTCACCACGTGGAGCCTAGATTGCTTTTTAACAGACCCATAGCTGACCCTCCAGCAGGTTTTCAGAGGCAGTTAATTGCATGGTGGCCTTGAACTGTGTGCCTTCAGGATTGCAGCACAGCTTCTTACCACTAGGCCACCGGAACTCCCTAAGTTAACTGGTAAAAATCTACCAGTCCCAATCTAGTCCCCAGTTGGTTAAAAGGAATGAAAGGGTCTCAATTTTGACAGCAGGTATGGACCGATTCCAGTTCAAGTCTACTTGGAACTTTGAGAAAAATGAGACTGAGTGCCCCATTTTACAGATCAGTAGACTGAGGAAAGAAATTCATGGACATCCATGTATTAGAACTGAGTCAGAAGCAGAAACCAGCCAATTCAACATTTTTTGGTCTCTTATCCCTCTTGTAATTGATTTCTAAGAAACTTTCTTTTTTCCAAAGAGAAGTCTCTCTTCTTTATTTTGGGCTTTGTACCAAAAGGCTGGGTAAGGCAGGCGTCAACCTGAGCCCTAGATGAGGACTCTGTTGTCTTGAATCTGCAATGTCCCCCACCCACTATCCCCTCACCACCACCAATCAGTGATACAGATTCACCCTAGACCTAGACCTCAGTAGTAGGTGAGCTGGTCAGCATTTCCTTCTCCCCATTTCTTTGGTGGCCTGAAGCCTGAGTCACCCACTGGGTAGGGGGCTTCTGGTGGAAGAGGTGTGGGCTTGAGCTTTTGCCTCTCAAGAATTGTGCTTAGGAACATGGCATATTATGATACATATTGGGATTTTGTAGCATTAGACTTATTTAGTTCATTGCCATTCAGTGGATTTCAACTTCAAGAGACTCACCCCACGTGCACAGAGTAGAACTTCTCCACAGGGTTTTCAAGGAGTAACCGTTCGGAAACAGACCACCTGGTCTGTTTCCAGAGGTGCCCTTGGGTGGAGCCTACCTCTTTGCATCAAGGAGCCCTGGTGACACAACAGTTAAGCACTATGTTGTTGTTATGTGCCATCAAATCACCTGTGTCTCATAGTGACAACAGCCTGAACCCTGCTCTATCTTGAGTCAACCTCATTGTCTCCAACATGCCTTCCCCCATTACCCTAGTCACTGAGTGAATCAATGTCATTCAGGGGCTTCCTCTCTGGTACTGTTACCTTCACTCTCCCAAGCATGATGTCCCTCTCCAAGGACTCATCCTTCCCTGCAACTGCATAAAATAAGTCAGACAAAGCTTTAAAATCCTTTCCTCTAGGGATCAGCCTGGTTTCACCCTTTCTAAAATGGACCTGTTTGTTCTATTAGTAGTCCATAGTATATGCAATACTCTTCTCCAACACCACCACTCAAAGACATCAGTTCTTTTTCTATCATCCTTAGTCATTGACCAACGCTCTGATGGATAGCAAGTAATTGCAAAGACTATGGCCTGGATCAGATGCACCTTAGTCTCTAGACTGACATCATTGCTCTTCAGTACTATGGAGAGGTCCCTGACAGCAGACTTTCCCAATCCAATTAGTCTTTGATTTCCTGGATGCTGGTACCAAGAGTGTTGATTGTGGAGCCAAGCAAACTGAAGCTGTTAACAATCTTAATCTCTTTACTGTCTATTGGCTGCTAGCAGAGAAGCTAGTAGTTTGAATCCAGCCTTTGAGAGACAGGCCTAGAGATCTACTTCTGTAAAGACGACAGCCTAGGAAATCAACTCAAAGACCACTTGGATGTCACACTGGCATTCGAGTCATAAAGGCCCATAAAGGCATCTCTGCAACTCCATACTGGGCTTGAAGCTCACCTCCTTCAGTTTGCCTACCTCCAGTGACGGGGTCCTCACTACCTCACACACTATCCCCTTTTCATTGGTGAATGGTTCAAAGAATTAGAAAGTTCTTACAAGTTTAGAAGGAAAAGTTGCCACCCTGGTGCTGGACAGTAACCCACTCAAGGATTAGATTAGTCTTGAACCTCTAGCCTTAGGTTCTTTTTTCCATTCCCATACATTTCAGAGATACTTCCATTTAACACCAGTTAGCCTGTGCTTAGTTCACATTCAGGGTAAAAGGAATGGAGGGATGCCTTTCCCAGGATACAGCCTTGGGTCTCCTAACCAAGGGAGCTGTGCTCAGATAAGTTTAGAAAACGCTGCACCCTGAGACCTCATAGTACACACGTTAGAATATGAAACACTCTAGAAGTCTTGCAATAAAGAAACCTGGTGAGTTTTATTTAAATGTAATTTATATTTTTCTTTAAGGTTCATTAACATTCTATAGAAAGAGTTCCACAGAACATCCTTTAAGAAATACTAATTTTGTGTATAAACATTAAAACAGATCTGATTTTTTAAAAATTCTTTTCAAAGAATAATTAGATGTCATGCCCCAAAAGATCAGAAAGTTTGATTCTTCTCAAAATTTCATTTTGTCCACTATACTCAGTATTCTTTATGATAAATTTCCCTTATAATTTGCTGCAAGGAGAAAGTAACTGTTTCTTTATTGCTTATTAGATAAAGAAGCCTATGTGAATGGTAGCATTTCTCTTTTCATCTTGGTTGCTGGGGAGCTCAGAGGTAACTAGTGTATTTGATTCCTGAAGAGATCCATATTTGTTGACCAGTCAGAGTGAGGAAATTATCAAACAATATCATTAATATCACATGCAAGCAAGATTCTGCTGAAAATTACCCAGAAATGACTGGAACAGCACATCAACAGAGAACTGCCAGATGTGCAGGTTGGTTTAGAAGAAGAGGCTATGATACTAAGGATATTACAACTAATGTTAGATGGATCTTATCTAAAAGTAGGGAGTACCAGAAGAATATCTGGGTTTCATTGACTATGCAAAGGCATTTCACTGTGTGGATCTCAGCAAACTGTGACTAACTCTGAGAAGAATGGGAATCCCAGAACACTTGATTATGCTTATGCAAAATCTATACTTGGACCAAGAGGCAGTTATCAGAAGAGAGCAAAGAAACACTGCATAGTTCAAAATTAACACGAGTGTACGCCTATCTCCATACATTTTCAATCTATATACAGAACAGATTATCCAGGAGGCTGGGCTCTGTGAAGAAGAATGTGGCATCAGGATTGGAGGAAGACTCATCAACAACCTGCATTATGCAGTTGAGACAACCTTGCTTGCTGAAACTGAGGAGGACCTGAAGCGATTACTGTAGAAGGTCAAGGACTGCAGCCTTCAATATGGATTGAAGCTCAACATCAAGAAAACAAAGATTCTCACCACTGGGCCAATTGGCAACATCATGATAGATGGTGAAGAGATTGAGATTATTAATAGCTTCAATTTACTTGGTACCATAATCAACACTCTTGACACCTGCAGCCAGGAAATCAAAAGATGAATTGCATTGGGAAAGTCTGCTGTGAAGGACCTTTTCAGAGTACTGAAGAGCAATAATGTCATTCTGGAGACAAAGGTATGCCTGATCAAGGCCATAGTCTTCACAAGTACTTGCTATGCGTCAGAAAGCTGAACAATAACTAAGGATGATAGAAGGAAAATTTATGTCTTTGCATTGTGGTGCTGGAGAAGAGTATCCCATATACCATGGACTGCTACAAAAACATACAAGTCCATCCTGGAGAGGGTGAAACGAGGGTGCTCCTTGGAGGCAAGGATTCTGATGCTTCATCTGATGTTCTTTGAGCATGTTTCAAGGAGTGACCAGTCCTTGGAGAGGGACATCATGTTTGGAAGGGTGGAGGGACAGCACAGGAGGGGACAACCCTCGATGAGATGGATTGATTCAGTGACTGGGGTAAGGGGAATAGGTGTGTCAGAGACACTGAGGTTGGCACAGGATAGAGCAGGTTTAGAGCTGTTGTAGTAGGGTTGCTATGAGTCACAAGAGACTTGACAGCACATAACTACAACAACAATGTTACCATTTTAAATTTCTGGCACTTGGCACCTTTTTCCTCTTCCTTTCCTCATTCAGTTATATATGGCTCTGCATTTTAAAGACCCAGTTACTAATTTATCTGTCATTAGAAGGTGCTTCAAAGCCTTTTAAAAATAAATAGAGCCAGGAGATATGGGGAAGAGCATGGGAAAAGAGTGGATATATAATGAACATCGCAGTAGAACAGATGAGGAGAAGAACTGTCTGAAAGAAATATAAGACAGGCGTTGTGTGTATGACAGCAGTCTGGAACAAGGGGTGCATTGTGGGATGGACTGGGTGAAGGGAGAGGAAGAGAATGTGCAACAATGAATAAAAAAGAAAAATAAAAATAGGTGGCATATGAAAATAAACAATACATGGATTAATGCTGCAGCTTCTTATACCTACCTCTGGCCCAGGTATTGTTGTTGTGAACAATCTAGTCAGAACTGACCCATAGTTGACCCTCTAGTGAGTTTTCAGAAAGAGTAAATCACACAGGAGGAGATTGTCCATCTCCCCACAAAGCAGCTGGTGGATTCGAACTGAGTGCCTTTGGGACTGCAGCACAGTTTCTTACCACTAGGTCACCAGATCTGCTGTTACCACTATATTATTTTAATAAGTATCACAGTCAACACTTGGCACAAGCAGTCAGGAAATCAAAAGACAAATTGTATTAGGAAGATATATTGTCAGGGACCTCTCCAGAGTGCTAGAGAGCAAAGATGTCAGTCTAGAGACTATGTGTGCCTGATCCAGCCTATGATCTTTGTAATTACTTGCTATGAGTCAGAGAGCTGGATAATGGCCAAGGATGACAGAAGAATTGATGCCTTTGAGTTGTGGTGTTGGAGAAGAGTGTTGAACATACCGTGGACTGCCAAGAGAATGAACAGGTCAATTCTAGAGAGGTTGAAACCAAGCTGCTCCTTGGAGACAAGAATTTTTATACATCTCACATCCT
Source organism: Elephantulus edwardii (assembly GCF_000299155.1). NCBI lineage: Eukaryota > Metazoa > Chordata > Mammalia > Macroscelidea > Macroscelididae > Elephantulus > Elephantulus edwardii. The sequence continues at coordinate 753,873 of NW_006399866.1, read as the reverse complement.
TTGGGTGTGGAGGGACAGTGCAGGAGAGGAAGAGTTTGGATGAAATATATTCACACAATAACTGGGGTGATAAGACAGTGAGATTGGCTTAGAATAGAGCAGAACTCAGAGATCTTGTGCATAGGATCACTATGAGTTGTAGTCGACTCAACAGCACATAACAACAACAACATCATAGTAAAAATACAAATCCGTAAACTCATGGGGCTTTATATCTCACTTGTTGTTTCTTTCTTTCCTATAATATCCTGAGAGTACACACAGATCTTGGGCACTTTTTTTATTATACTTTTGTTTGGTTGGTTTTTATTTACATTGTGTTTCATACAATCATTCCCATCTATTGTGTCTTTATTCTTCACTCACATTGTCTGAGGGGCTTGGACTGAACAGCATCTGCCAGTGATTCCCTGGCAGGCTCTTGAGGGAGGCATGAGCCCAGCTCTCCTGCCAAAACCTTGACTGGACTTTCAGGAATGAAGCTGCTGTTTCCTGGGCCCAAGGACCAGGCCGCCTTGAGAAGGAAGGCAGATGTCATCCGGGACAGGCTCCTTGAAGACACAAAGAAGAAAACCAAGCAAGCAGAGAGGATGCTAGGAAACGCAGCATCTGTGTCTGCCAGTGCCAAGAAGAAGAGCAAAGAAGCAGAGCTGCTGGCTAAGGGCAATGCCAAGGTCAGGTCCACACACGTGGCAGAGGCAGCTTCCCTACTCCTGGGCCTATGGGAGTTGCTCTCTCACGTAACAGCTACCCCTTGTAAATCAAGAATTGCACCTGCAGATATATCTCCTTTCCTGTATCTGATGCAGAATATTTCACATTTATAAGTGCTTAGGAGGTCCCAGAGATCAAGGGATTTCCCGTGGGTGACCTGATTGATTCCTCATGAAATTTATTCTTGTTGCCCCAAGCTACAGGTAAGGAGAATGAAGTCCAAAACACTCTGTAACTTTAGTCACCTGACCAAAGTCTTTGTACCTCAATGTGTGTGGCTGGATTACCTAAATCTCTAGGCTTTTCTTTTTAAATTGGGGCCATTTTAAAATTAATCTATGTCTCCTAGTGCTGTTACTGCCTTTGTAGCTCAGGACAGATGTTCACAGTTGTCTAGAGGAAGTGCTGTATTTGAAGCAAGAGTCTTATTTCTGGTCCTGACACTGGAACCTTGGCTGGCTCCTCCTCTTTTCTGTGTATCTGTTTCCTCACCTTTGAAATAATTCCGATTTCTCCTCTGGGGATAGATGAGCAGTATCTGGGAATTGACACAGTGCCCTATACCTAGTGAATGAACGGATGATGTAATGCCCAGAGCAGATGCCTGCTTGGGGGGATTATTATCACAAGAGCTCTTCGCCTCGCCTCACCTTCTCTCCCTGCTGCTGATGCCCACCCTGTAGCTTGCCAAGGTTTTGCTGAGGAAAGAGAAGCAGGAACAGCGCCGTGCCAGCCAGCTTGCCAGCCAGACGAGGGTGACACTCCGCCTGGCCTCCCAGCAGACCCTGGCCTCTGGAGCACGTCTGCAGGAGCTGGAGGAAGCCAAGCGGGTATGTTTGCTAAGGATCCAAACCTGTTTACTCCTGCCTCACAGCCAGTAACAGCCACTCATCCATTCCCCGCTCTTCCTGGAAGGTGGGCGCAGGGCTGAGTGAGGTGGAGCGACAGATCCGGGAGTCGCGCATCTCCCTGGAGACAGACATCAAGACTTTGTCAGAGCTGCTCACCAAGCTGGGTAAGGAGTCCTCAGTGTTGAGTCCAGAACCCATTGGCCCCTGGGGCTACTTATGAGAGCTTTGAGTGAGGCCCCAGGGCTGGGAAAGACTTCCTCATGTCCTTATTTCTGTGATTTCCCATCCCCTCCCTGTGGTCACTCACAAGCATCCATTTCTGTCCCAGGTTGTCTGTGTGAGGTAGGGTTGACATGCAGAAGTGAGTTTACTTTGAATAACTCTCTGTGTCCAGAGGGTTCTGTCTGGTAATGGGGAGGGGCTCACACACAGCAAACCACCCCATACAAGAGCAGTGCTGTGTTCAGTGAGTAGACTGACCCTGGGTGAGTAACAGTCTGAAAAAAAAGAGAATGTTGAAGACACAGTGTGGTATCAGGGATCCGGTGCTGGCTTTGGAATCGGGCAGACTGGGACTCAAGGCTAGCTCCGTTTCTTCCTGCCTGGGGGAGCTCAATCAAGCTGTTCTACCTCTCTGAACCTCAGTCTCCTCATCTATTAAATAGGAGTAACATTAGGGGGGATGTAGAAAGTGCCAATTACAGTACTTGTTATGGGGTAGGATATCTGGTTATAAAATTATTCTGATGGAGGAGGTACAACTCAAGATAGACCTTCACAAAGAGATATTTGAGAAGAAGGGATAAAGCCAGCTAAGGCATGAAGGCCCTGGTGTGTGTGTGTGTGTGTGTGTGTGTGTGTGTGTGTGTGTGTGTGTTAGGACAACAGCTGGGTTGAAGGGAAACACGTACACACTCAATTGTCATTATTTTTTTATTATTATTATTTTGTGTGCGTGTACCATCAAATCAGGCCTCCTTCCCCGGCAGAACATCTGGTGGATTTGAACCGTGTTCCTCTGAGATTGCAGTGCAGCTTCTTGCCACTAGGCCACCAGAGCTCCCCTAATTGTCATTATTTTTAAGAAGAGGAACGATCACCATTTTCTGTATTTTGTCTGGGCAGCAGGCCCACACCTGCGCTGTTCACACACATGACTTAGGCCTCTCAAGATCTTTTGCGGGGAGTGGGATTTACCCAGGCCCAGTAGATCCTCAACTTCCCTCTGTCTTTTATTCCTTTTAATCTTAAAACATCACACGGTCATTATAGCGCAGTTTCTGCAGTCAGGAGTGTAGATGTGGACTAGCTGGGTCCTTTCCTTAGGGCCTCACAAGGCTGAAGTTCAGGTTATGACCTGGGCTGTGGTCTCAGCAGAGACTCAACTGGAAAAAAAAACTGCTTCTCAGCTCTCTTGGGCTCTTGGCAAAATTCTTCGCTTTGTGATCATCTGGCTGAGTCCTTGTTTTCTTGCAGCCTAACAGCTAGGGAGGACCTCTGATGGCAGGATTGTTAAAGCATTTGGATGCTAACCAAAAGGTTCACTGTTCAAACCCACCAGCCACTCCACAGAAGAAAGATGTGGCACTATGCTTCTGTAAAGGGCTTATAGACGTGGAGACCCTCTGAGGTAGTTCTACCCTGTCCTATTGGGTTACTGTGAGTCAGAATTGAAGACAACAGTGGGTTTGGGGTTCTTTTTCTTTTTTTCTTCAATTATATATCAGCTAGGGTCTCAATTAGTTCCTGGAGGCTACCTGCAAGCCTGGCTGTGTAACCCTCTTATATGACATCTTCTAAAAGCAAGCAAAGCAGTTTCTAATATAACCTAATCAAGGGAGTAGCCTTCTGCTACATTGTCTTGGTTAGAAGACATTAACTCTAGTGGCTTAGTGGTAAGGAGCTGCACTGCAATCTCAGAGATACACAGTTCAAATCTACCAGCTTCTCCAAGGGAAAAGGATAAGCAGTCTCCTCTTGTGTGATTAGCTGCCTCTGAAATCCCACTGGAAAGCCACCTACGATTTAGTTCCAACTCAATGGGATAACAGTAACACTCAAGGAAAAGGAAGTTCTTGTGGCCTAATGGGTAAGAAGTTGTGCTGCCAACCAAAAGGCACACAGTTCAAATCCACCAGCTGCTTCTAGGGAGGAAGATAATAAAATTCTTCTGTGTGACTTACAGCCTTTGAAACCCCATTGGAGGGTCGTCTATCAGGCAGTTTCTACTGGAGGGCAAACAACAACAGCAGCAACTAGAGGGAAAGGCAGCAGAGTGTGTAGCGAGCGATGAGTTGTGTTGCTGACCCTAAGGCTGTGCGTCTCCAGAGGACTGACTCCACCAGCGGCTGTGTGGCTGGAAGCTGAGCAGGCCTCCCCTTCCTACCGAGGTTGATGGCCTCGGAAACCTGATACAGGGTCACGAGGAGCAGAACCAACTCCTCCCTAGTGGGTTGACTCAAGGAGAAGGAATTGTCCAAAGGATGGGTCCCCCAGGGATGTCTGCCACAAATGTTTTTGTTGTGTTTTGCTGTTATGATTTGGAATCGACACATAGCTGACCCTCCAGCAGGTTTTCAGAGGCTGTAAATTGCATGGGACAGACTGTCAATCTTTCGCCTGCAGAGCAGTTAGTGAATTTGAACTGCCTGGCTTTGGGTTGGCAGCGCAACTCCATACCACAAGGACACCATATTGTTGTTATGTGCCCTCGACTTGGTACTGAATCATAGCTGACCCTCCAGCAGGTTTTCTGAGGCTGTAAATCACACAGGGGAGATTGCTCATCCTTCTGCAGAGCAGCTGGTGGACGGGCATAACAAAAGCCTAATAGCTCTCTAATCTATGGTGACACTCATGCTTGTCAGCTTGAAACTGTGCTCTGAGTTGTTGTTGTTGTTATTGTCAGGTGCCAACGTGTCCGCTGTGACTGGCAGTGACTCTGTGTACAACAGATCAAGCCCTGCCTGGTCCTCTGCTACTCTCACCATCTCTGCTGTGCTTCGGGCCATTGTCACAGTCATTATGTTGGGTCCTCACTGATCATCTTCATCTCTTCCACTGACCCTCTATTTTCCTAAGCATAATGTCCTTCTCCAAGTACTGCCCCCTCCAGATAACATGCCCAGAGTATGTGGGACAGAGTCTTGCCATCCTTGCTTCTAAGAAGCACCTTGGCTGTACTTTAGAATGTGTTTGTGCTTCTGATCATCCACGGTGTTTTTTTTATATTCTTTACCAATACGACAATTCAAAGGCAAATGTTCTTCTTCAGTCTTCCTTATTCAGTGCCCAACTTTCACATTCATATAAGGAGAATGAAAAGAAAGGTAGTGGGCTGCTGACTGAAAGTTTAGTGATTCGAATCTTGGGAGATAGATTGACAGTCTCCTCCCTAAAGACTTAGAGCCTAGGAAACCCGATGAAGGGTCACTATGGGTCCCATTAACACATCTGTGGGCCATAACTCACCACAGTCCAGAGCTGTGCTCCATCGAGTTAGTTATTGGGTGAAAAACACGTATGCCAAACCTGGCTCCCATCCCAGAGCCTTGGGGTCCTGGCAAGTCCCATGTGGTTAGAGGCTTGGGACTTTCGCTCCCCACAGCTTGGCTGAGTTACTTTTTTGACGATAGTCACATTTCGTGACAAGGTGATGAGAGGCAAGTGGGGGATGCAGTCTGTAGAGCCTAGGCCTCTACTCTCACCACAATCCCCTCTGCTTTCACTTGACCATTGCCTCTGCTCCCACCCACCCTGTCTCTGCTCCCAGACACCATCACTCTATTCCCGCTTGCCATCATCTTTGCTTCCACCTCCCATCATCTCCCCTCCCATTATCACCATCTCTGCTCCCACCCACCATCCCTTCTACTCCTCCTTCTATCACCTCTACTCGCTCTCTCCTCTCCTCTGCTTCCCCCACTATCACCTCTGTTCCCACCTGCCATCATCTCTGCTACCCCTACCTCTGCCTTCACCTACCATAGCTTTCACTCCCATCCACCATCACCTCTACTCCTGTCGTCATCATCATCACCTCTGCTCCGTGGCCACTACTACTAAGTTCCGGTATGAACTCCAGAGGACCTCTTGGATCCCTAATAGATGGTAATAAGGCCAGGACTAGGACCCTGCTGCCCGGCTGTCAGGCCTGTGGTTCTTCCTGCTCCATCTGCTGCCAGGCCCTCATCCCAAAGCCAACATCTCTGAGATGAGGACCTTTCTGCTCGGTCAGTGTCCCTTACATCTCAGTGCACAAGTCAGAATATAAGTGTGGCTATTGGTAAATTGATGCAGCAGTTTCAAGCCAGTAGAAATTATGGGATTTTTCATTCACAACTTGATGAATGAGCAGACTAGATTTCTATAAGGACTTTCTCAAGGCTGCTATTTTTGACAGCAATGATAATGACAAAAATGAACAGTGGCTCAGTGCCACCCAGGGGGAGCACTTCAGAGTCTGAGTATGAGCTTGGGGACTGGCCTCAGCCCATCACCATCATGCCTCATGGTCCCCACCTTTTCTAGAAGGCTTTGGGCACTTGGGGTCCTAGAAGTCTGAACTGGGAATAGTCTTGGGGCTAAGTGGGCTCCAGGTCCCAAAGGGGGTCTGTGCCTTGCTGAGACTTGCCCCTCTGCAGGGTCACTGGACACCCACCGAGCACCAGCCAAGGCTCTGAATGAGACCCAGCGAGTACTAGAGCACTTGAAGCGTCAACTGGGCTCCCCAGGGGCCCTGCAGGAGAAACTGAGGCTGCTGGAGCAAGAGTCCAAGCAGCAGGAGCAACAGATCCAGGACTTTGAGAGTGACCTTGCTGAGATCCGTGCGGACAAGCAGAACTTGGAGGCCATCCTGCACAGCTTGCCTGAGAGCTGTGCCAGCTGGCAGTGACAACCACCAGACCTCACCTGTCCCATTATATGCACTCGTCTTGGGGCTTGCATATCTCCCACAGCTGCACTCAGAGGCACACCTCCCAGGGCCTGCTGCCTCCTGTCCTCTGTGTGTATACCTTGTGTCTGCTGAAGTCTGTGCCCACAACACCACCCTGCCAGCATGTGCCCACCCATAGCAGACTGCATATGCACCCACAATCCCCAGGCAGCCACGGGTGCACACCCCCACCCAGCATCAGTGACACACACCTGCACATGTACACTGTATGTGCATGCCTATGTGTATGACGCACATATGCATAAAGGCTTATCCATGCAGACACACACAGTACAATCAATACATAAGTATTTATTGGGAGTCAGCTGCATACTGTCCACGCTCTGGATGTGGCTGAGGTATGCAGGTTAGCTTAAATGCCCTGGGACTCCAATGTATTCATTCTTATTTCACAAGCAGGGTTCCTTGCAGGGTTGGTGTTTGGCAGTGGAAGAAGAACACCTACAGAGATCAAGGGTGGGTCCAGCAAGAGCTAGAGCCCCAAGTCCCAGGGCAACCTGTCCAGTCCTGCTGTTAACACCTTCCCCTGGACCCCACCCCATCCCATCACTCACTTAGCATGTGCAACAGCTCTGCATAGACTGGGGACCTGACAGGCTAAGCTGCTCCTGGGTTTATCAGCAGTGGACTCTAAGCCCAAGCATTCCTGAGACTGTGGCACCTTCTGTGCTGGCCAGGAGCAAAGCCCCCTCAGCAGGGAGCATTGATTTACCAGCTTCCTTGCTCTCAGGACTCTGACACTGGCTGAGGCTCACTGAAGGAACTGCCTGCTCTGGGCCTTTCAAAGGGTCAGGACAGTTGGGGAGGGGGGGCGGCTCTGAGGAACTCTAATAGGTTTCCAGGACCCTCCCTTTTGGGACACTTTTTGGCTTTGAACTGAGTGGTACTTCCTGAACCATCTGCCGCAAGGGAGCTGATGCCAGGAGTGGGAGTCATGGCTGGTATTCTGGTCTGTCCAGCTCATGGTGGCCAGTCACACAACCACTTCTGCCTAAGGAATCCTGCTGTTTCCCCCTGCCACTTCCTCCTTCCCTTCCCTGGGCCATTTCCTAACACTCACCAGGTCAGTAGGTCTCCAGGCTGGGAGGATGGCCTCTCAGTGGCCCCGCCTACTCCCACAGCTGGACCTACTCCATTCTCCCAAGCGCATCTGGGACTGGAGGGGACAGGTGGTTTAGTGTGGAAATAAAAGACCTTTTGCCAAGCTAGTGTATGTCTTTGACTTTAATTCCCTGTGCTAGTCGGGGGTCTTGGCAGTGGCTGTGGACACGCTGCCCTGGTATAGACTTTCACCCCACCCACATGAAGCTGGGGCAGCGTCCACACAAGAGCACACCCCCAGTGTGAGCATGTACCTGGCCCTAGGGAGTGATGGGGAGGGGGGTGTTTCAGCATTCTTTGTGGTTCACACACACACACACACACACACACACACACACCCAGCCTCTCTTCCCACCAGGGGACTTTGACGGGTCCTGGACTTTCCATAGTACTCTCCTTGCTGCTCTGAGGGCTCATCAGCTAAAATCTTGGGGCCAGGAGAGTTTGGGGCAGGGATGGTGGTAGGATAGGCCTCCTGCCTATCTCCAGCTCAGGCTGGAGATGCTGAGATAGGAAATGATGAACTCAACCAGGGTGAGGGACAAGGGGAGAGACCCGTGAGGAAAGAGGGAGGACCTCACGGAAGAGGAGGGGGTGGAGAGCTTAGGGCCAGGGCTCTTGAAGGGTGGAGAGACCAAGGAAGGGAACATTTCAGGCAAGAGGGTGAGGGCTAGGCCTGCTGTGGTGTCACACTAAGAACCCTGGGCGGGAGCAGGGAGGCACAAAGACCAAACCCCTCCCATGTCAGCATTAGCAAGAAGAGTTCACTGGGAGGACAGGGAGGGTCTTCTGGAAGCCTGGGGCAGAAAGGCTGCCAGGCCTCCTCAGAGGCTGTCCAGACTGTGGCTGCAGGGGACAGGCGCCTCCCTCTCCTCCCCCTTCTCCGCCCCTTGGTCTCTGCCTCTGAATCCTCATTTCTGTGCAGAAGAGTTTTCTTTGCCTTTCCTGTGCTTTATGGAAGAAGACCACTGACTCCCCTCCACTGTAAATGGCCTGAGCAGGTTTGCATGGCTGCAGTCCACGTGCTTGGCAGAGACAAGCTGGAAGCAGCACACTGATTCCAACTTCCACTTGATCCCTTGGTTCAGATCCACCCTTCTCATTCGGAACAAAGTGGATCTCGTCCCTGTGGAATCCAGGAGCCCTGATCCCACAGTAGTTAAATGCTGTGAAGTGAAAGGTCAGCAGTTCGAATCTACCATTCACCTCACAGGAGAAGGACATGGTAATCTGCTTCCTCAGAGATTTACAGCCTTATAAAAATCCACGTGACAGCTTCTACTGTGTCCTATAAGATGTCTACAAGAATCAACTAGAAGACAGTGGATGGAGGTTGGCTCGTTTTTATTTGGGGATCCCGCACCACCTGGTCAGAAATGGGGTGTACTCTCCTCACCTGGATCAGAGAGAAGACTCGAAGAACCTGAAAAAGCAGACGGGGGCAGGGTTTGTTGACATGGTGGACAGTGTTGACCTGGGGAGTAACTTGGTATATTAGGGGGGTGGGGGCAAGGCCAGGGCGCGAGTTCCTCTACAGTGAGTCTGATAATTGGTATTTGGTCTGGGCGGTGCTTGAGGACATAAGGATTCTTCGAAAACCTGAGGGGCAGGATCTGAGGGTCCTCACCCAGCTTCTCAGCTGACAGGAATGCCCAGCATTCTGATGTCTGCTCTTGGCATCTGCATCAGTCCCAGGGCTCAGCTCAGCTCAGTACCAGCCTTGCTGGTGGGAGGAAAATAGGTTTCCTCTCCGTTCCACGGTGATGTATCTCACGCCTGACATCTCATACGTGGCATGCCTGACATCTGGTGATCACGCCCACCCAAGCAGAGCCTCTCTCCAGGCCCAGAGGTGGGGGCGCTACAGGGTGGAGTGTGATGGCTGCTGAACATCTGAGTAGCCAACTCAGCCAAGCAGTGGAAGGTGGGCAGCCCTTGAGCTGGCTGGCGCTAACCAGCCCAGCTGAACTTTTATATGTCAGCTGCTTCTTTGACCTACAGATTGGCTTCCACCACCAC
>NW_006399866.1:690594-744131 GCF_000299155.1 Elephantulus edwardii | reverse complement strand
CCGGTCAAACAAGGGCATGACCTTAAGCTCCTGTTCATTGCTGCTCTAAGCTTTTACTATGTGCTTAAATCACCCCGAAGGCATAAAACCCAAAGGCATAAAAGAGGCAGCAACCTTTGTCTGTGAGGCTGATGGTTTGCAGGCCATGGAACTCATTGTTGTCAGGTTGAAAGGGACTCATCTCTGACCTTCCATTAGGTTTCCAAGGTTGTTAAGTTACATGGAAGGAGACTGCCCATCTTTTTCCCTTGGAGCTGCTGATGAATTTGAACCAGCGAAGAGGCATGGCTTTTTGGTTGGCAGGGTATATACCCTATGGACAATTCCCACTAGACCTCCTAGCAGGCCTGGGGGCCAGGTACTAACTGTGGGCCTCATTTAGGAGCTCACTGAGCCCCCGGGCCATCTAGGGGGTGGGAGCTCTGGCCATCTTTATTTTACAGAGGAAGGGACAGGTTAAAACTAGTCTAGTGACCTGCTTAGCTTCATTCAGCCTGATCAGATCCAAACCCTAGCAGTGACTGAGCTCTGGAGAGTAATCTGGCTCAAAGCAGGCACTCTGTTTGGAGAGGAAGGGGCAGCTCCTTCCTCTGCCCCTCCTCCACCACTTACTGCTGCCCTGGCACCTGGCCTCCCATTCTGCCCAGTTCCTCCCTTGGGACAAACTGGCTACTTTCCACCCCAGACACAGCCCCAAACAAAAGACTGATTCCAAGATCCCAATCCTAAGGGTCAAATGGAAGAATCTGAATGTTCTGGATCTAGATTTAAAGAGAAACAGTGGCTAGTGGCCAGGGGTTCTGACTGCAAAGCTAGAGTCTTGGTTTGTCATCTTGATGAACTTGCATTCCAGGCTTTATCTTCTTGACTTTCGTGTAAAATGCAATTATGTGTCTACTGGGTTGTAGATTTTCAAGAATATAGCAAATGTAGTCCATACTAATCTGACAGTTTCCTGGAACATAATGAGTGCTCAAGAACTCATTGTTTGCACACCTATGTTTATCACAGCTTTGTTCACAATAGCAGAGTTGGAAACAACCTAAATGCCCATCAAGAAACGAATGGATAGAGAAGCTGGGGTATATTCACACAGTGGAATACTATGCGGCATTGAAAAACAAGGAACTCATGCAATATTATTCAAAATGGGTGACCCTGGAGGACATTATGCTGAGTGAAATATCTCAGTCACAAAAGAACAAACACTGCATAGTGCCACGTTGTAAAATGGGACTGACATCAGGGTTGGGGGGAGACTGAGAAAGATGGGATTAATTTTGCATTGAAACAGATGAGGGAGAGAACTGTTTAAAAGGGATATATGATTAGGTATTATTGTCATGACAGGAGTCCAGAATGAAGGCTGCTTAGTGGAGTAGACTTGGGGGGAGGGATTATATAACAATAAAAGAATTTTTCTTTTACTTTTCAAAGAGAAGAGCTGGGTGTGGGGGGGGGGGGGAGGTTGTGCAGGGAGAAAAGTGCAATAATGAATGAATGGAAATCCAATGTCTCTGTAAACTTTCATCAAAATTAATTAAAAAAGTGGACCAAAAAAAGGAACTCGTTAACTCTGAACAATGGCTCTGAATCCTACCCTATCTTGAGCTAATCTCACTGTCTCTGATGTACCAGCCCCCATTGCCACAGTCACTATTTCAATCCATCTTATCCAGGGTCTTCCCCTCCAGTACTGACCTTCTGTCCTTCGAGGTATGCTGCCTTTCTCCAAGGACTGGTGCCTCCTGGCAACATGTCTGAAGTATGTGAGATGGAACTTTACAATCTTGTCTCCAATGAGCAACCTACTTTCACCCTCTCCAGGACAGACCTATTTGTTCTCTTGGTGGTCCGTGGTATGTTCAATACTCTTCTTCAGCATCACAGCTCAAAGGCATCAATTCTTCTTCTGCTATCCTTAGTCATTGTCTGGCTCTCTGATCCATAACAAATAATTGTGAAGATCATGACCTGGATCAGGGGCACCTTAGTCTCTAGACTGACATTGTTATTCCTTTGCACTCTGGAAAGGTCCCTGACAGTGGGCTTTCCCAAAATAACTTCTCTTTTGATTTCATGACTGCTGATGCTAAAAATGTTGATTGTGGACCTAAGCAAGATAAACTTGTCAACAACTCCATTCTCTTTTCCATTTATCATGATGCTGCCAACTGGCCAAGTGGTGAGAATCTTTGTTTTCTTGACATTAAGATGCAATCCATATTAAAGATTACAGTCCTTGATCTTCTGCAGTAAATGCTCTAAGTCCTCCTCTATTTCAGCCAGAAAGGATGTGACATCTGCATAACACAGGTGGTTGAGATTTAGTCCAATCCTGATGTCAAATTCTTCTACATAGAGCTCAAGTACTAGTTTTTATTAACGGAACATGAATTCATGCTCATGGATATAACGTGCCCCTCCCCTCATAGCTGCACGTATTGTCATCATGCATTTTTCTCAATCTCAAAGGTACATAGGTCAAATCCACCAGCTGCTGGGGAGAAGGATGGGCAATCACTCGTGTGATTTATTACCTCTGAAAACCTGCGAGGAGGTCAGTTACACTCAGTTCTGACTCAACTCCTCGGTACAAAACAACAACAATTAAAGAAAAAGAAATGCATACATTTTTTTTTTCCTTTCAAGAGTTAGCAATAAATGTTGGGTCTTCCTGTCGTCCGTCCAAACATGTACACTGTGCAAAGGGCACGATGGTCCAGTCCAGTGCTTACTCTTTGCCCGAGTGCCTGCATTTGATCCTCTCAACGACCCTGTGAAATTGGTATTGTGGTTGTTGTGCCATCAAGTCCATTTCTACCCACAGTGACCCCACATGACGGAGTGGAATTGCTCCCCAGAGCTTTGGATCTTTAAGAGAGCAGATTGCCAAGAGGGTGCAATACTAACTTTTCAGTTAGCAGTCGAGCGCTTAACCATTGCGCCACCAGGGTTTCTGTTGGTATTTTTATGTGGCTGCTAAGCTTCGGGCTGGGGACGTTTGTTCCTCGGAGCGCGGGAGCCGTGGTGCGGCGCATTTTCACGGTCCTCGGGGACAGGGGCCGCCGCATCCCTCATAATAGCCGCTTTGATGCCCGCGGCTGGGCCGGAGGGGAGAGGGCGGGAGGGGAGGTGGGCCGGGCCGGGGACGAAGGGGGTGTGTCCGGCCTTCCCGCGCCCTCCCTCCGCCTCTCCAGGCCGCCCGCCACTCGCTTCTGGAGCTCGGACCGGGCGCGCATCCCTCCTCCTTGTCCGGAGCTGCTGCCGCGAAGTCCTGGGCGGGCGGGAGCCCCACGTTTACCATGTCGGTCGCGCTCAGCAACAGGTTCCAAGGTAGGAGCCGGCGCCCCCGCTGCCCCTCAACTGGAGCCCCGGCTGCCACCTGTGCGCCTGGCGGACGGCTGGGTGCGTGGCGCGCGGGAAGCGGGCGCGGGCCGATGGCGCGCGGCTCCCGGGCTCCTAGCGCCCCTGCCAACTTCTTTGTCTCCTTTAGGAGGGAAGGCGTTTGGCTTGCTCAAAGCCCGGCAAGAGAGGAGGCTAGCGGAGATCAACCGGGTAAGCGCCCGCTCTCGCCTTCGCGTCCCCACCCCTGGGCCACCCACGAGTGCCGAGAGCCCGCGCTCAGCCCGCGCGCTCCGCGACCTCCGCCCCGGCCCGTCCCATCTCCGTCTGTAGGGCTGTGCCTGCGACTATGTCAGCTCCCCGCTTCTTCTCCTTCCTTGGGCTTCCCCCCAATTTCCTCTCCCCACACCCTCCCCTGGTGCCTCTGACGCCAGGCAGGTACGCTGCCCCTCAAACCCCCCTTCCCCCAGCTCCGGTCCCCGCGGCTCGGGTTGCAAGTTGTTACTCTCAGTCCGGGGAGGTGGGGCTGGCCGGGGAGCTCCAATACCAGCACCCGCCTGGACTTCCCGTGAACAGGCCTGGCACCAGCTAGGAGATTTGGTGTTGAAAGGGACTCCCAAGGTCTCCTAGCAGACCCTGGTTGGTGTTACAGCAGAGAGAAAGGAGGCTCGGAGAGTTGCGGTGACTGTTCCAAAGCCTTCTGGGATTGCTGTCAGAACCAGGATGGGATTCCCAGGCCAGGGCATAGGCTCTTGGTTCACTGGCAAATATTGGTGTTGTGTCTGGTCTTCTGCTGTATGTATGTTTATACATCATTTATAGATTTAAAAACATTAAAAATTTACCTTCTTTTAACTTGGGTTTTAAGGAGTTAAATTTCCCTTTGGTAGTTGATACTTTTCTTGTTAGTTCTTAGAGGAGGCTGCTGGTTCTAATGGGTTTGTAAAAAGAACTCTTTCCAGCTCTTGCCAGGCCCAACAGTAAACCTCTTGCCATCTAGGAGATTCTGACTTTCCCCCCACGTGTCAGAGTAGAAACTGCACCATAGGGTTTTCTAGATTCAGTGTCAAGCACCGGCAGCTAACCAAAAAGCTGCTGACGGAAAGGTTCAAACCCACCAGCCACTCGTGGACTGCTTTTGCAGGGCCGTCTGCATCTGTAAGAATGAACCCTGTGGAGCAAGTAACTCATCGCTGCCCTGTGTGAATTGACTTGAAGGCAATAGTGGGAAGCAGATAGCAGCACATCTTTCTTCAGGGGCACTGATGGATGTGCTCAGACTGCCAACTTTTAGGCGATTCCGTGTGCACACTGTGTGCCACCCAGGGACCTAGGCATACAGTAGGAACTTCTTAAATGCTTACCTAAGGACTGCGTAGATTCTAGAAGATAAGGAAAAGTTCAGGGTTGCCTGGATTGGACAGACGTCAAAAACAAAGCCAATGCTTTTAAGGTTCAGCAAACCTCGGTCCTTTACCAGGTTTGTGATCTTCAAAAGGGGCCCTAATACTGTGGAGTTGTTTTCTCTGGTGGGACTGGGATTTTACAGTTTCTCCCGGACTTCCTGTAACGGCTAAGTGACAGAGGGCATGTAGTGTGCCTGGGCCAGCCTCATGGATGACTTATGAGAATGGAACTACAGCTGTTTCCTGAGGGGACATCTCACGGGTTCTTCCCTAACTTATGGCAGAGATATAACCCTGAAGCAAGGCTGGGCATTCCTTCTTCTGGTTCCCTTGGGCCACTTGGCACCCAAGACCTGAGCCCAGTTAAAAGTTCCCCTGAGGGAAGTTGCAGAACCAACCTGGAAGGGCCAGCAGAGCCCTTGGGGAGGCTGTGCTTAGGTGGGTCTAGGGGGTGGGGCAAGGATAGCATATTTTTTGCCACTGGCTTGAAATGATGATTTCCTCCATCTTTTTGGGGTGCCTAGAACAAGGTAGGCAGTCTGTTGTCCTGCTGGCTACAAGGTTTCCATGGTCTGGGAACCCCCTAACCCCTATCATCACCAAGAAATTATCTGAGCATCTGGGTGGGGTTCTCAGGAGTCTAGGCTGCTGGCTTCTCCACCTCCTTCCCCCAAAAGAAGAATTCTTTCTGTAGGCAGCTCAGTCTTGGCTGCTCTTGCTCTCTGAACAAGAGCCTGGGACCCTGACCTCATGCAATCCCGGAATTTACTTGCCCAGGCAGTTGTGAGCTGCTTGAATCTCCCCACAGCCAGCAGAACCTTGAGCCAGAGACAGCTGGACAAGGAGGTGTGGTAACCTTGGTCAGACAGGCCAGAAGAGCTGAGTTGTGTGGGATTTTTCCATACCAACACTGGCAGTGGGGAAGCCGGAGTGGGTGGCTGTGAGTGAGGCTACAAGATCTTTCTGGAAGGTGGACCAGCTGGACTCTGGAAGAGGATGGGAGCTGTGGCTCTTGGGGTCTGATTTAGACAGCACCTTTGGAATAGAGATAGTAAGGCACCAAGCCAGAGCAAGATGGGATTTCATCTCAGGTTCAGAGAGGGCAAGCAGCTTACTGAAGGCCACCTAGGAGTCAGTAGCATAGCCTCTGGTTCTTTTCCCTGCCCAGGATGCTGTGTTTAGACTCACTGTCTGAGGCCAGGTGCCAGAGGCTGATGGGACCCAAAGTCTGAGCCCCTGGAAAAAGGAAACTACAGCGTCAGATTACGTCACTTGTGCTCTTGAGCTGTCTGTCCTCCACCAGGGTGTGAAAATGGCTCTACTTGCACTGAGATAGTGACTATGTGACCCTGGGCAAGCCATTTGCCCTTTCTGAGGCTCTCTCTCCCAAAAGAGAGAATAGCAATTAAGTTGTGACTTTTCAAGGAGATTATCTATTGGGAGGCACCAAGGAGAGCTGGCAGTGATTATGACTGTTACCATTTGTTTGTTTGGAATTTAGATTGCAGCCTGACATACACTTTGGCCCATGCTGGCTGTTCAGTCTGGGCCACACCTCTTAATCTTGCAGAGTTTAGACTTCCCGGCCCAGAATGGGAGCTAGGGTCCTTGACCTGCCCCTCCAAGTTCCTGCAGTCACCTGTGGGGATAAAACCGACAAAGGCACTTTGCAGAGCCTGAGGTCATTGGCCTTTGAGGGCTTGATAAAGGTGCCTGGGTTGGCTGGTTTCTGGAAGGAATTGCACTGGCAACTCAGACAGCCTGCCTTTGGGCTGAAGCTTCACTGTCTCGTTGGAGCAGGGCTGCTGGGGGAGCCAAGCTGAGTGGCTGTGGAGGCAGGATTGCTCTTCTGCAGATGGGGCTTCGTTGCTCTCTACCTCATCAAGACCCATGGCTGCTCCTGTGCTTGGCAGCTGAGACACTGTTGTGGTGGCTGCTGTCTGGGGCAAAGCCCAGCTTGGCTGGCAGCTCTAGGGGCTTCTCTGGGCCAGCACCCCATTTCCCCTGGGTCTTTTCTACTCCCTTGGGTCAGGCTAACTTCTAGAAAGCAGTTCAGTCTTGGCTGTTGTTATTGTAAGAGATGTAAGAGTAAAAATAGAAGACATGGGAGGATCCACTGGTTCTGGAAGGAGCCCGGCAGCACAGTGATTAAAGGCTTGGCTACTAATTTCAGGTCTGCAGGTGGAACTGTCAGTGGCTCCACAGGAGGGGGAAAGCCCTGGCAATCTGCTCCTGTAATGATCAGCCTGGGAAACCCTGTGGGCGGTTCTGCTCCATTCCCCTAGGGCAGCTATGAGTCAGTGGCCCACAACAACAGCACAGGTCCTGGTGGGGGAAAGGAAGGGGAAGAACTCTGTGAAAATGCTCCCTTTTCTTGTTGTCCTTAGTTGTTTACTATAGTTTTCTGAGCATCTGGTGGATGGATGCCAGGCGCCCTGTCAAGCGTGCTGTCAAGCATCCTGTGGTCATTCTCCCATTGAATTCTCAGTCTGACCCTGCGAAGTAGCCACTGATATTCCCATTTTGCAGATGAGACCCAGAGAGGTTACTTAAGCTGCCTGGATTTGAACAGCCACAACTTAACTTGCTCATTGTCTCTACCTCTCAGCCTTACTGTACGTATCTCCTCTGCTGTGTCCCACCTCCATGTCCATGTGGTGTGTGTGTGTGTGCGCACACGCTCACGTGCATGTGCATTCTTAGCACTGTTGGAGCGGTCAGGGCAGTGCAGCCTCCCACTTCCCCCACATAGCTGACATTCTCTGCACCCTGATGGCATGGCGGGTGACCCCAGCCCATTCAGTCCCGACCTTATATGGTAACGGGAGAAATTTTCTTAAGCTTCCCACAGGGACAGAGAGAAGCAGTGGGGCTGGTGAGCTGCCCCTGCGTGCCCCTGCCTGGTGCGGAGGAACCCAGAGGGAAGCGAGGGCTGCGGCTTGAGTGGCCAGAGACCAGGCTCTTTAACAGAGCCCTGCTCTGCACGGGGCCCAGTTCTTGGAATGAATCATCTCACAGACTTTTTCCCAAGATAGTGCTGCATGATGATCAATGTAAGGTGTTCGTTCAGTGACTATCTGTAAACATCTCCACGGGATGGAGATTATTGGAATTCCCATTTTAGAGATAAGAAAGTCCAAGTGATGAAGTCACTGGCCCACAATCACCCAGCCAGAAAGGGATAGAGCCAAGATTCAAATGAAGTCTGTCTTAACTCCAGACTGCCTGTGACCTGCCTGGTGGCCAAGGCCTAGTTGTGACACAGCCTCTCTTGCTTACAGGGATAAGGATCTCTGGCTACTGTCCCGGTGTCCCAGACCTCCTGGGTCGAATGAAGGGCACCCAGCATTCCCTGTAGCATTTAGGTCCCCAATGTGACTGTAGAACCTGCATGCCATCTGTACTGGGAAGAGAACTGGCCACAGCAGGCAGGGTACTCTGCCCGCTGGTGTCCATGTCCCCTGCACAGGCCCTAGAAGTAGGGGGCCTCTGAGACCTGACCCAAGCCACTACACAGGTGTGTCTCCTTACCTCTGTACCTGGCAGTACCACCCTGTTCCGACCCAGTTGAGTGTACCTATTTGAAGGTGCCCAGTTGGCATTACCGGACACTCGTCTCTCTTGCTCTTCCTTAATATATTATAAGGGAGGTGGTGATAAGCGGCCACATGAACCTCAGAGGATTCAGTGTCCCCGCAGGGCTGGTCAGTCACACTCTGGGTATGGCTGTGTCACAGGAAGTTGGAGATGGAATTTCTGCAGGGTCTGCTTCATTTGTGCATCAGCTGAGGTGTTTTTCTTCAGCTGCCCTGCCTATTGGCAAGGACGCAGTGCCCGGATGAGGCCCCAGAGCTGCCGTGGGGAATGTGAGCCCTCTGTCCTTGCGGTGCACATTACAGCCTCCTGCTCAGCACCAGGCACCAGGCTGAGCATTTGTGATCTGGGCCTGGCCCTTTAAGAGCCCTTGGGCTCGGATGCCTCCCAGGCTGACACAGTCCTGCCTTTCCTTAGAGTTTCCCCCTAGAGTTTCCGCCACTAGCCCATTGGATGGCCTTCAAGATGGTGAGATCTGCCCAGTCCAAAATTCTACTGCAGCTCATATGTACAGGTGAGGTCAGAGAGCCAGGAGCAAGTGTTCAGCAGCAGGTGCTAGCAGTACCAGCACAGAGAAAGTGTATGGCCCAGAGAAAGTGTTACATCAGGAAGAAGCAGCTGGGGGTAGGGATCTGGTGACTGAGGGCAGGGACTACCAGTATCTGATGGACCTCACACCTGGAAATAGCCCCCCTCGACCTGAGCACTTGGACAAAACTCCTGGGGGAGGGGGGAGGAGCTTCTGATGTGTGCCAGAAGTTACAGATGACCAAGGGTGGCAATAGGGAGCACGTGTGGTTGTGGCCACTGTCCCCCCTCACTGTCCCGTGTATAGTGCTGCAGGCCCAAGAGGAGGCTGAAATTAGTGCAAAGCTGCCTTTGATGAGCAATGGCCTGAAGGTCAGGATTGCTGTGGGCTGGGCCTCCGCTGTCCTTCCCCTACACACTCATCTGTTGGTGGCTGGAGTTTGGGTGATCTGGATAGATTATTTTAATTGCTGACATTCAGTTATATTCAGTGCTGGGAGCCAGACTCTGTATATTAACTTATTTAATTCTAAGCACAAGCCAATGAGGAGGGTCAATTGTTAAGATCTCTTTCTCTCTCTCTTTTTTTTTTTAACTTCTTCACTTTGTATTTGTTATTTATTTGTTGGTTAAAGAGGAACAAAAGGTAAAGAAGGGGGAAGTTTTTAAGGTGAGTCCTTGGTTTAACAGGTATCTGTAACCTCATTTTTAAAGATGAGGAAACTGAGGTTCAGAGAGGCAAGGCAAGTTGATCAGGGATGTAGAACTAGGAAATGGTGGAGCTTGGATTTGAACCTAGATAGTGTGTCCAGAGGGCTTATGTGGAACTTCTAATCACTGTGGCTGTGGGAAAGACCCTCCTTCTCTGGAGCTTCAGTTTTCCCAGCTATTGGACAAAGCAGGCAAGCTGGCTGTTCTGAGACATCCGGGTTCCTGATTTGAGCTGTCTTTGCAGCTCTACCACCTGCTGGGCCTTATGCATGGACGTTCCCTTCTGGTCCTTAGGGATTGACTGGGGGCCCAAGCCTTCCTGTTTTCCATTCCTAGACTCATGGCTCTCTGCCAGAGACTGACAAGGCCACCAAGACCTTCAAACTGGTCCGTTTGAACTGAAAGTCCAGGGAAACCTTGAACCCCTTGCGCTTAAGGTTCCCAACTTCAATTTTTGTAGCCTAAAAATCTTGTGTTTTAAGAACTGAGTTGGAGGAAGAGAGGAGATAAACCATCTACCCCTCTCACTCCCCTAGAGGGCTAGAGTGCGTCTCTGGCTTCTGGAATAACTTCTCGCTTCTGCCCAAGAAGAAAGGTAACTCTAGTATTGACTTTCTTTGCCCAGAAAACTGTATGTGGACTTAAATCTGGCAATTCACTGTTGTTTGCCTTCTTTGCCTCTTTGTTGACCCTTCCACTCCCAAGGATCTGGGATGAGTTCTACCTCTGTCTTCTCTGCCTGCAGACCCAGGGCCAAGGTCACCAGAGCTCCTGAAGTCTGCATAAACAGTATACCTGCCCCTGGGCATGGCTGGGCCCTGAGGCTGAACTGTGGTATAGGGAAGAGGGGTGGATCCCTGGAGGGAAGAATTGTGGGCTGTGCATGAGCTGGAACCAGGAATCCAAAGCCCGGAGGTGGAGGTTGGCAGCCCAGCCAATGCGACTGCTGTTTTTGCCGGCTGCTTGCATGTTCCAAGGGCATGGAACACAGCTGCCCTCAGCCCAGGGTAAGTGAGGGCTGCTTACCCACACATGAATGGGTCAGCTGCTTCTCCTGACCCTGGCCACTTAGTGGCTCAAGCATTGGTCCTTTTGGCTCAGGAAGAATATGAGTTCAATCCTTTGGTTGTCCCCACCAGTCTCTGTCACATGCATGGCCACTGTGGGGCAAAGATGCCCAACAATTTTAGGAGTGAAGGTGGAGGAAAGAACTGAGGGCTGAGTGGGACCCAATTATTTATTGCACTCTGACTATATTCAGGACATTACTGAGTGCTGGGAATCCCACTGGGCACAGACTATCCTAGAGTGTGTGTAAGAACCTGCTTCTACTCCCAGCATCCCTCTAACAAACACCACATCCACCATCACTCTTACTCTGCAGGGCAATAGCTAGAGCAGCATCTGCTATGAAGTTTACTCGCAGCTTGGCTGCTTTCTAGTGGTGCTGCTTTGGGCAAGCTGTTTTTCCTTTCTGCATCTGTGTTCCTCATTCACTCATCTTGCAAATATTTATCGAGCGCCTACTACAGACTCTCTAATCAAGAGCCAGTAGTGTTGAAGGAAGAAGCTCAAGCTGCACTGAAGGTGTTAGTGAGAAATAAGATTATAGGAATTGATGGAATGCCAATTGAGATATTACAACAAATGGATACAGTGCTGGAAGCACTCACTCATCGACACTAAGAAATCGGAAAGACTGCTGCCGGGACAACTGACTGGAAGAGAGTAACACTTGTGCTTATTTCTAAGAAAGGTGACCCAACAGAATGTGGAAAATATCCTGTACCATTAATATCTCATACAGGTAAATGTTTGTTGAAGATAGTTTGAAAACAGCTGCAGTACACATTGACTGACAGGGAACTTGCAGACATTAAAGCTGGATTCAGAAGAAGGTGTGAAACAAGAGATATCATTGTTGTCAGTTGTACCTTGGCTGAAAGCAGACAATGCTAGGAAGATGTTTACTTGTGTTTTCTTGACTATGCAAAGATGTTCAACTGTGTGGATTACAGCAATTTATGGATAACATTATGAAGAATGGGAGTCTCAGAATATTTACTTGTCCTGTGGAACCTATAAAAAAAAAAACCAAGAGAAAATTATTTGAACAGAACAAAGAACTAGGGCATGTTTTAAAATCCAGAAAGATGTGTATCAAGATTGGATCCTTTCATGATATTTAATCTATTTGCTAGACAAATAATCCAAGAAACTGGAGTATATGAAGAATATTGTAGCATTGTGATTAGATGAAGACTCGTCAGTAATCTGCAATATACAGATGATGCAAACTTGACAAAGGAAAGCAAAGAAGACTTGAGGCACACTTACTGAAGAAGATCAAAGACTATGTTACACCTCAACAGACAGGAAAGAAAAATCCTCTCAACTGAACCAATATGCGACATCATGGTAAACAGAAAATATTGAAATTGTCAGTTTTCCTTTTACGTGGATCCACAGTCAACACCCCCTGGAAGCAACAATCAAGAAACACAACTATATAGTGTTGCAGCCTTTTAGCAAATCTACAAAAGACCTTTGAAGTGATGACAAGTTTCGATGTCACTTTGAGGAATAAGGTTTATCTGGTGTTTTCAGAAAAGTCATGGTATTTTCCATTCACCTCATGTGCACGTGAAAGCAAGTGATAAGGAAGATGAAGAGAATCTTGGATGGCTTTGAATTACGGTGTTGGTGAAGAATACTGACTATATCTTGGATTCCTGGAACAAATACGTCTGTCTTGGAGAAAATGTAGCTAGATGGCTCCTTAGAAGAAGGAATGGTGGCCTTGGTCTCATGCATCTTGGACTGGTCATCTGGAAGGGGGCCCGTTCCTGGAAAGGACATCTTGCTGGCTAAAGGGTCAGAGAGAAATAGAAAGCCCTTCAATGAGGTTGATACCGTAGCAGCAACAATGGGCTTAAACACAGTGATGACTGTGAGGCTGGTGCAGGCCTGGGAAGTGTTTTTTTCTGTTGTACATAAAGTCACTACATTGGAACTGACTAGAGACACCTGATACCGTTAACACAGTTGAGCTGAAGGAGACAGACCCTGAACTGTGATTCTAATAAGCAATCATATCATTAAAAGGTCATTTATCTTTTGGAAGGTAAAAGGAAAAGCCAAGCAAGCTGAGGTATATTGGAAGCAGAGCGGAGTCTGCAGTGGGTAAGGTGCAGTATAAAGTAGGGTGGATGAAGTTAGCCTCATTGAGAAGGTGGCAATTGAGAAAGGATTAAAGAAGTTAAGGGAACCATGCAGACATTTGGGGCAAGAGTGGTATTGGAAGAGGGTACAGCCAGAGTATGTGCCCTGCTTTGAGAATGTGTCTGGCTCAGGGGAGCTGGGGTACTCACTCTTAATGGGGCGTGACGGGAAGTGGGGAGAGGCAAAGTAGTTGGTTACATGGTAATAGTACTAAGGACAAAACAAACTTCATTGATGATGTGGGGGTACTCCTAGACTCCCAGACCCATGTGGAATGAAGCTTGCCTCTCATTATTAACAGCCTGCAGTCCATGCTGTGTTCTTACCCACCTCTGCCCTCAACTTCTGCCTGGTTGTTTTGTGTCCTTGTGTTTGTCTCTGACCAGGAACCATGCATGTCCTGGCCCCTTAGAAGTGAACTGAGTAGAAGTTGATTAGTGATGTTGATTGGTACAAATGTACCGCGTTTCAGACCCGATGCAAGATTTCAGAAGACTCTCCCCAGACGTCCCCAGATCTGCTGAGCCTACTTGTGCCCTAAGCGTCCACCTGATTGCTTTTGGGTTACTTGCAAAGTGAAGGGACTGTGGAGGCAATGCAGTGAGTTAAACAAATGCTGAGTTGATTTTACTTCCAAATTCTAAGAAATGAACCTTTATGAAATGCCCTTCACTAAAACTCGTAACACTAATCACTGGTAATTGTTGACAGTCTTGGCAAAATAAAAACATGGCAGCCATATACTAGACACCTGCTCCCACATTTTGGGGGGAATATCCTGTTCCATGTTACTCCTAAATTTTGCGACCTGCTGACCGAATCTGTCCTTCCACTGGTGGCTATGAGATCTACAGCCCAAGAAGTGCCTGGTTTGCTGAGGGTCACAGACAAGAGTTAATTTTCACTGAATGAGGTGGAGTAGAGAAGACTCAGAAGGGGAAGCCAAGAGGATGGGAAGCTCTCAACAGAGCCAGCTGGGAGGCAGGATTCAGCTCCTGTTAAACAAACAGGGAGGGGCTTGCTGAGTGCATTGCAACAAAACCCTGATGGAGGCAGTGGTGGTTCAGCCCCTTGCCGTAAACTCACAGCAACAGTGATTGTGGAGTTAATGGAATAACAGAGCGCCTGCCACAGTCAATGTTTTACCTAAAGCAAGGGGGGACCATACTTCCCAGCCTAGTGAAGGGGGTACTGTTGGAATATGGGCTCTCCTACTGTGTCCCAGTTAATGTGAGAAAAACTGGAACCTTAGAAGGATTTATATTCTGCCTCGTAACTGTTGCTTGTTGAGAGTTGAGTTGCTAAGCCCGGTGCCCTGTGTCCCGGTGGCTCATCCCCACTGAGAGGTAGTTAGAGTTTTGTCCATTTTACTGTTAGTCAGTGGGGGACTCAGAGCTGGGTGCAGGTTGCTTTTAGGTTCTTGACATCCTCCTAGTCTTTTTTAAAAAATAATATTTTATTTTAATTAAAACGTTTACAGAGAAGTTAGATTTCCATTCATTCATTGTTGCATATGGCATCTTCCTATTCTACTTTAAGCTTCTTAGGGGATTATAGCAACAGTCCTGGAAGAGCCAGGAAAGATGAGTTTCCTGTCCCAAGAGATGTGTGGATACAGCCTGGGTCACCATTTAGTTGGCTTTCTATTTAGGAAATCATAGCATGAATTTGAGTGGTTGACCTACATCTGACATCAGTTTAAAGATAGACTTTGTGAAATTTTAGGATCAAAACCCTCTTTGCCATTGAGTTAGCTGTCCCATCAGTAGGTCCTAAGAATTAGCTTCCTAAGAAGCTGTAACTCGCACGGGAGGAGATTGCCTTTCTTTCTCCCAAGGAGCCACTAGTGGACTCAAACCCCTTCAGAGGCACTGCATTTGAGTTAGCAGTGCCTAGGCCACCATTGTTGTTATTGTTTTGTACTGTAGAGTCGGAACTGATACATAGCTGTCCCTCTGAAAGGTTTTCAGAGGCAGTATATCACTTGGGAGGAGTTTGTCCATCCTTCTGCAACCATAGCTCCCTAATTTTAGGAAAGGAACCTGGTTTTATTCACTTTGGTCCCACTTCCTCCCTCAATGCCTAGCACAAGGCAGCATATACTGTGGTCCTTCAAAAAGGTTGGATGAATGGTTGGAGCAATGATGGAGGAGGTCTAGGTAGGTCATTTATAAAGCACGTGAGGGCCAGAGGATTGAGGGGACTAAGATTGCATGTGAGGAGGGCGGAGAGGACACGCCCTCTGAGTTCTCATCTCAACACAGGCTTTAGGATGACTGAAGATTAGCAACAATACGTGTAGGATGCTTGGCACTGTGCCGGTTCAGATCCACTCAAACCTGCAGCCGTGCAGTTGATGACAACCCGCCACAGGGTTTCAGAAACTTAATTTATTACAGGAAGAGACTGTCCATCTTTCTCCTTTGGAGTGGATGGTGGATTCAAACTGCCATCCTCTCTGCAGCCTACACATAATGTCCTACATCACCCGGCTCCTTCAGTGCGACGTCATGACTTGTTAGCTTTTTGCTGTAGCGTCAGAGATTAGATCAGATGAACTCCTGCAGTCTTCCACCTTTCAGTGTTGGGCTTGAGGGTGCAGGCTTCTAATGAGATCGAGCTGATTTGAAGCTCTAGTTGTGTGAGCTTTAGTTTCCTCATATATAAAATAATCGCTGCCTTTTGGGGCTCCTGAGAGATTCCAAGAGATAATGGTGTAGGATGCTAAGCATAGTTCATCTTTGGAGGCTGCTGTTAGTCCCTGGTGCTTTTGTTCATCTAGTACTGAAGGGACTTGTTGGATGCTGACCAAACACTTGGAAATGTGGGCGAGGGTTCAAAACCCACATATGGTTGTGGCAGCAAGTGAAAGGGTAACTGATTTCCCAAGCCTCGCACAGTCATTCTCTGGCCAGAGCATGAGCAAAAAATAACGATGGGACTGTTTATTGAGCTTCTACTATCTGCCAAGAGTCAAGCATTCCTCCGTCATTTGATGCTCATATGAGTGCCAGGAGTAGCTATATTAATTATGCCCATTAGACAGATAAAGCAATAGAGGTACAGAAAGGTGACTAATTTCACTCAGGATGACATATCTAAGAAGTTAATGATGAAATTGATGGGGTTTGGGATTCCCAAAATGGACTCGTTGGAAGCCTATCTTGGAACTCACAACTTCATGGATCCAGGAGGCAGGGTGTTCTAGGAAAAGACTCAGGTTCTACCCCATAATCCAGTGTTTAGTCTTCTAAAGAAGACCTTCAGGCCCTACTTCAGGCTCCCGAGAAACTTCCTCCCCACAGGGTGGCCTGGACAGAGCCACCTCCAGAGTTTGACAGGAAGCCAGGGCAAATGCTGGGCTCCGTGGCCAAACCCAGCCACCTGGTAGGGGAGGAGGAACAGGACAATGAGTGAGTTTGGGCTGTTTGCCGCTTCCCTCAGCATTGCTTTCTCACTTCTGCAGGAGTTCCTTTGTGACCAGAAATACAGTGATGACGAGAATCTTCCAGAAAAGCTCGCTGCCTTCAAGGGTAAGCTGCGGGTGGTTGTCCTGCTGCCTGGGAGAGCTGGCTTGACTCCTCAGCCGTGTTTGTACATCTGATTTGCTAGCCTCTCAGGGTCAGACTATGGTTCTGTTTCATCTACAGCATCCCCCTCCTGGCCTCTGCAGGCCACCCTGCCCCTCAGTCTGGAGACGCTGGCCGACCCCCTCTCCCCCAGCTGCCCGGTGGGGCTCAGGTTGATTGCTGCCCGCTGCTGCCCAGGCCCTGCTCGTTCTCGGGCCCCAGCGCACAATCAGCCTTTTGTGAACGGCCCCTGCTTCTCCCCCTCGGTGGCGGAGTCCCTGTGGAGAATGGACGTTTGTGTGTCACCACAGTGGGGCAGGGGGGCAGAGTTTCTGCCCATTGAATCCCAGCAGCACAGGATGAAAAGAAAACAGGGCCTGGGAGCTCGAGTGGGGAGGGGGCCGGCATAAAGGTCCCTCTGTTCGGGGCCCTGGCACTTGGTTCTCAGCCAGAGGCTCGATGGGAGAAGAGCTGTGCACATAAGGAGTTGGGGACAGGCCCACCTTTCCTTTCCTGGCTGGACCAGGCATGGAGGGTGTGGGAGTCCTGGGCTTGCTGGAGCCTGTTGGCAATGTGACCATCCTCCCTGCTGCAAGGCAAACACTGGCCAAGTGCCTCTCAAGTAGCTTCCTGCTTGGTTCGGCAGCAGAGCAGGGCACGTCCAGCTACTACTACTAATGACAGCTGGCATCAGGTAAGCACCAATCACATGGAAGCACACTCTGCATGCTGCACTGCTACCTCCTCGAATGACCCAGTCCACCTGGGAGGGAGATTGACACCTGCTTGACATCACTGATTGACTGCCACAGAAATCGAGGCTCAGAGAGGGCGTGCTATTTTCCTGAGGTCACACAGCTAACCCACAGCAGAGTTGGAACTTAAACCCATATTTATCTGGCTCCAAAGCCCCTGCTTTTAAATCTTTTCTAGAATACTTTTTACATTGTTGTTGATATGTGCCATTGAGTTGCCTGTGACTTACTGAGCCAGTCTCAGTAGAGTAGAGTGTGACTCTGACACACCTCATACCTTCCCCATTACCTCAATTATAATGTCAATCCGTCTCATCTGGGGTCTTCCACATTCTCCCTTCATCCTTATAAGCATTACAAAAAGGAAATAGAAATAGGAAAAAGACAGCCTGTTCCTGCCCTACCCTTTCCCTTCTGTCTGGGCATCAAGAAGTTAAATTTCCAGAGTAGCCCTGGAAGTCAGAGGAAGTCCCAGGGGTCTAGAGTCCACTCTGTGACATAATCAAGATGTAGGACAGGTGGAGAGGGGAAAGAGAGAGGTAGAGACAAAAATGTGCAACAATGAGTGAATTAAATCCAAAAATGGTTGCAGGGTTCTTGGACCACAAGAAGTTACCTTGGAAGGAAAAGTATTGTTTTGTGCCATCAAATCCGTACCAACTCATAGAGACCCCATGTGACAGATGAGTACTATCTCATTAGGTTTCGTCAGTTGCAACTTTTACAGACACCAGGTTTTTTCTGCTATGGAGCCACTGGTGGATTTGGACCACCTTTCCGGTAGCAGCCGAGCTCTTAGCTGTCGTGCCGCCAGGACCTGTGAAAGCGACTATGGATTAATGATCTTCAGATCATGCGCTCATTTCATCTTCACCAGATTTTACTGAGCACATCCTATGTGTCAGGCTTCACTCCAGGCCTGGGAAGAGAGCAGTGAACACACCAGGGCTTGGCCCAAAGGTGTGTGCATTATAGTGTGGAAGGTTGCTGAAAAAGAATAGTGACCGGGGGTCGGGGGATTCATTGCTGTCAGGTTGGAACCAACTCACAGCTGGCCCTCCAGCAGGTTTTCAAGAGGCTGTAAATCATGTGGGAGAAGATTGCACCTCTTTCTCCCGAAGAGCCTCTGGTGGTTAGCAGCACAGCTTCCTATGAACTACGCCACTGACGTTCCCTCAGACAGAGAATAAGGAGATAATGCAAAGTATGGTAGATGCTGGTTTGCACATGGCTGGGAATCTAGGTAAGAAGAAGAGAGGTGGGGTGACACTCAGGAAGGGCCAAGGTAGGCATGGGGAGGGGCCCCAAGTGCAGAGCTGTCAGCAGGGGCGAGTGGAGTGTACGAGGAGCAGCATAGCCGGGGCAAGTGGAAGGGAGGAAAGAGAGCAGATTTGGAGGAGGTCACGTGGAACCCCACTACAGGGACTTTCTCATGCTGGGTGCAGAATTAGCAGTGAGCTGCCCTTCCCTACTTTGGGAATAGAGGCCGCACAAACTGCCCCAGTTAGAAGGCACATTACTGCTTGCTGTTTTTCCTCCATTTCCTAAATGCCTTGACCAGGAAGGTTGAGTTTGGGGTGGGGAGGGAGATTCCAGGCACCCCCGGAAGCTGTATGCACTGTTTATGGGTAAGGACAGATCCATGGGCCTTTCTTCTGAAGAGCATCCAATTCTTAGTGGTATCCACGATGCCCTAAGGGGCAGAGCTACCGTGACTCTTGAAATCAATGGCTTGCATACCTGGTTGCCTAGCAGAAACACTCTGAAAACACCACAGCCCCAGCCCCTGTCTGCCCTTCTCGATTGCACTGCCTTTGACGGTAGACTGGGAATCTGAGCAGTTCTCCTCCCAGAGAGTCCTATGTACCCCACGTTGGTGGGTGAGGGCAGCCTTGCCCATTTTTCCAACATGGTGCTGTGGGAGAGGCATGCAAGGAGGAGGAGCTCTTTGTCCAGAGCTGAAGACTGATGGGACTTGGATCAAGGTCCCCTATTCCTTGTGAGGAGGCTCACCCAGGCTTCTGAGGCCTCTGATTCTGGTCACCCTCAAGGACAGCCTCTGGGGCCTGCAGGGAGTGAGCCTGCTGCAAGGCTAATGCCAGTTTTTCTCTGTAATTTCTAGAAAAATACATGGAGTTTGACCTGAACAATGAAGGCGAGATTGGTGAGTGAAGTCTTGAGTGTGTGTCTCGGGAGGGTGTGTTAGGTGTGGGCAGAGGGTGTCCAGAGAGACCTACCCAGCCACCTTTGTGATGGAGCGGTTAGAGGAAATGGGGCTGCCCCATGAGCGTGGCACGCATGTTGAAGCTTTCTTGATGCACCAGGCCTGCAACCTGAGCTCTGTCCTCTTATCTCAAGACCAGTTCTTCTCAAGCCATCTTCACACTGCTCCCCTCTCCCTTCCCACCTCCATGCCCAGGCCTAAGCTTCCACCGCAAGAGCTACCCTGGACTAGAAAGACTCAGACCACCCCAAGGGGGATGGCAGCTGACCTCCTGACACAGGATGCTGGCATTTCCTTTGTCCTCAAGCCTGTTTTCCCATTCATATGTACCCTACAGTTGAGAGAACGTTTCCATACACATTGATGTCCCCTCCAACAGAGCAAGATTGCATTCTGCTGTCCAGGTACTGAAGTGAAGCTTCGCCCTGTGCTTCTATCCTGCTTAAAACTGGCTGTTGAGTCGATTCGGACTCATGGCAACCCTCTACCAGGTTTCCAAGGCTGTAAATCTTAACAGAAAGAGGCTGCCCTTCTTTCTCCTATAGAGCACTTGGTGGATTTGAACACCTATCCTTTTGGTTTGGTGCACAACACATAATCCTGCCACTGGAGCTCCCTCTTACATTCTCATGGGAAGATCATATTTATATCTTCTGAAGTAACACTCTAAATTAGGGTGGTGTGATTATCCAATTTTATTGATGAGGAAACTAAGTTTCAGAAAGGTGAAACCGCTTGTCTAGGGTCACCTGGTGATAAGTGACCAGACCCAGGGTCCAGATCCCAGCCCCTCTCTTCCCATGTCACCTTTCCTGCCGCTGGATTTCTGTTCTTCTCTGTCCCCTTTCCATTCGTCTTCCTTTTGAATATATTGACCCTTTATTCATTTAAAACTTTTTAGTGTTTAATTTTATACATACCCAAAATTTTAAAAATAATGGAAAATACAGCAAAATCTAGAAATGAAAATATGGCACCAACAGTCCCATGTTCTAGAAATAGCTATTTCAAACATTTTGGATTACACATTTCCATTTCACTCCCCTCCTCTCCCCTAATCACAAATAGGGAACCCTGGTGCCCTGGTGGGTGAGGAGGTATATGGTCAACTTAAAGGTGAGCAGTTCAAATCCACCAGGAGAGAGATGGACAGTCTCCTCCCAAGAACTTTACAGCCTCTGAAAACTCACTGGAAGGTCATCTACAGGTCGGTTCTGACTCAATGGCACGCTGTAATAGAAATAATACAGTCACAAATACACAGATGTTGTCTTAGATATCATTTTAGAACCTCCTTAAGATGATATCCCAAGAATTTTGACTTTGACTAACCCTGCTTCTGAAATGTCATCAGTGGCTGCATAATAATCCATCATAGTGATGGATTATCACTTTACTCAACCAACACCTTAGTACTGAGTATTTAAATGACTTCCAGTTTTATCTGTTATTGACAATTCTGTGAAGAGCATCTTTGTACAGGATCTTTGTGTTGCTGGTTATTTCTTTAGAGTAAATCCCAGAAATTGGAAGTTCTGGGTCAGAGGCTTTTGAAGCATCCTGCCAGATTGCCCTCCAGAAAGCTCACACTAATTGAGTCTGCTTGGCAGCTGGGAGACCTTGCCTTCCTTCCTCAAGTCCACTGCCCAGCTTTCTTTGAAATGTCCTGGACATCCTGGCACCTAGGAGCCTGGCCCCGGTCCTGCCCGCCCTCCTTTTGGGCAGCACTGGCCTCACCCTCACTCCTCTCAGACCCAAAACCAGCCTTTCTGGCCACACATTCTCCAGCTTTCCTGGCTAAGCTATTGTTCCCTGGGAACAATCTGAAGGAAATTGCCTCAGCTCTTGGCGGGACTAGGGACTCGGAGGCAGTAGCTCCTCAGGGTGTAGTGACTTTTGGGTGCCTCCCTTGTTTTTCTTGAATTTTGTTATTTTCCTCAGTTTTCCTGCTTGCAGTATATTTTTGGTATGCCTAGCAGACCCCTACCGGAGCCCTAGAGAATAGCTTTTACTGTCTAGAACAGGCAACACCCCTCAACCATCTTTCTGAGCTGAGACTTCTAGCTAGAGCAGAGGCCCAGCCTCGGCCCGTGGAAGGGAGCAGCAGCGAGAACAGTCACAGTTATAAGACACAACTGTGTTTCTCTCCAGGGGTCACCGAGTGGCACAGTTAAGTGCTCAACTACTAGCAGAAAGGTTGGTGGTTCAAACCCACCCTTGGAAGACAGGTCTCGTGTTCTACTTCTGAAAGATCACACAGAACTGACCCATAGAATTTCCAAGGCTCTGGCAGTGAGGTCAAACCACTGACTCTTTGGTTGTGCCGGAGCTGAACCCTCAGCACCCCTGGGACTGCTCTGTGCCAGGTGGTTCATGAACTTGTCCTTCGAATGATCCCATCACCCATTTCCAACAGATAGAAGCAGAGATTTTAAGGGGTGCAGTAGTTTACGCCAGCCCTCACTGTCAATAGGTTCACACTCATGGTGACTCTCTAATGGGTAGGACTGCTTCATAAGATGTTCTTGGCTGTACTCTATGAAAATAGGCTGCCAGACCTTTCTTCCATGGCACTGTTCCATGGGTTCAAGCAGCCACATTTTAGGTTAGTGGTCGAATGCAAGCCATTTGCCCCATTGAGGGACCTACATCCAGGGATAACAGAGCCTTGCGGGTATGTGACTCTGGAAGCCTCTGTCCTTAACCACCTGTCTACACTACAGGGAGCAGGCAGTGTGGTGGGCTCATCCTTTCCATGAGGACATCTCCCCACCTCGCTTCTCCTGAACTTGGGTGGGCTTGCAGACCAGAGCTACCCCAGCTTCCTCAGTTGGCCCCTGTGCCCAGTCTACATTTACCACCACTGCTTTTCTCCCATGGCAGATCTGATGTCTTTAAAGAGGATGATGGAGAAGCTTGGGGTCCCCAAGACCCACCTAGAGATGAAGAAGATGATCTCAGAGGTGACGGGTGGTGTCAGTGACACCATCTCCTACCGAGACTTTGTGAACATGATGCTGGGGAAACGGTCAGCTGTCCTTAAGCTGTGAGTACCTCCACCGCCTCTCCTGGGACCTCAGAAGGCAAAGCTACTGTGGGAAGAGAGGTCACTGAAGTGCCAAGGGGCACTTCAACCATCCCCCAGTCAGTAGGACCGCCAGTACTCCATCTCTGACCCTTTCTGTGACCGGCAGGAGAGGATACATAGTCTTTCTGAGCTTCAGTCTCCTTATTTGTCAAATGGTGACAGTATTATGTATCTTGCAGAGGAAATTAGTTGGGATTATAAATATAAATCTTATAGTAGAGCACCTGGTGGATCAAGTAAGTGTTCAGTAAACACTGTCATCTGTGGTGATGAGGATGATGGAGATAAATCTCCCATCAAAATTCTCAGAGCAGCTTCCTCACTTGTGAAACCAGTGCTGCTGTGCTATGGGGATGTTGTGAGCATTAAAAAACCCTTTCCCAAAACTTAACTCATTGCTGTCAATTCAGAATTGACTCACAGCTGAGTCTACATTGCTTTCCCAAGGCTGTAAATGAGTAAGAGGAGGCTGCCCATCTTCTCCCCAGGAGCAGCTAATGGATTCAAACCACTGGAGAAGTGCTGCCTTTCCGTTAGCAGGGCAGCTCCCCATGGCCTTTGCCACCAGAGCTCCCTGTTTTGAGCATAACACACAGACTTAAAAACCATTTCTAATTAATCAGTTGTGTTGTAATCTTGGCACTGCCGACATGACCCTAGGTCAGTTACCTGAGGCCTCCGAGCCTTTGTTCTTCATCTATAAAATCAAGGATGAGAATAATAATTGGTGTTGTATTAGCCTGAGGGTTAATAAGAAAACACATGGGAAGATTCTAGCCCAGCGCCTGGCTGAAGGCAAACAGTTAATACCTGGTAGCCAAACTTGTGCACTTTAAGAACTGTTGCACAAAGAGCTGCAGAGAAATTCCTTGGAGAAGCCACAGAGCCATTGGTCAGGGCTGAAAAGTGCTTTCAGTGGCTTTTATGAAATAAGATAAAGTATTTTATTAAATGTCTCATTGTCTGAAGGAGAAAGCTGAGCCTGAAGGAGACTGAATAACCTGCCCTGTTCCGTCTGGCCAGGGCTTTTAGTGCAGGTGGGATGAAGTAAGAACTGTGTGGTGAACATCATCACACAGATCTGACAGGTTTTGAGAGGCCAACTAGTGGCAGTAAGAATGATGGTGCTTTCAAACAGGGGACAATAGACGAAAGCCCTGTGCATGGAAGAGAGGGGGTCAGGTGGGGAGCAGATAGGAATCCCTCAGGGTGAGACTGTGCTTCTAAGGTCAAGGAGCAGCATGGAGGGCCATGTACTACAGGGTAATAGATGAGAAGTTAAATGAAAAATTGGCAAAAGAGTCGTAGTCAGTTTTAGAATTTTAATATTACTGTAGAGGGACTCCACTGGCAGATGCTGTGCTGGAGGTTGACTTTTTAAAAAACTAATTTATTATTATTTTGTGTGTGTATACCATCAAATCGGATCTGACTGGTATAGGAGGAGATTGCCCCTCCTTCTCCAGCAGAGCATCTGGTAGATTCAAACCACATACCTCTAGGCTTGCAGTGCAGCTTCTTGCCACTAGGCCACCAGAGCTCCCTGAAGTTGACTGTTTAAAAGGCCTTTTTCTGTTTGCTGCAAGGAAGGAAGCAAGAAAGTAATAGGAAGCTCAAGTACTAGTCCAGGAAAGACCTAAGACCGCTTGGTCTGGAAAGGCTGCAGACAGCCTGGACAGTTGGAGTTTGGATCAGTTTTGAAGGTGGAGCTTAAGGATTTACTAAAGACCTGTATGTGGGGTGAGGTTAAAGGAAATGAAGAATCAGATGCTTCTATGGGCCAGGGATTGAGCACTGGGATGGTGCGATTTGCTGAGAGGGAAGAGCGAATAGGGAAGAAGGAGACTGGGAGTGCAGTGTTTCATGTGTTAAATTGGAAATGCCTATTAAGCTCACATGGGGAGAAGTGGAGGAGGGAGCTTTGTGTGCAAGACTAGGATGCAGAGATTAGACATTTGTGGGCTACCAACCTGTAGTTGGGATTGAAAGCCAGGGAGTCAGAGGGTCCAGTCAGGGAGTGACTGCAGATAGAGGAACAGATGAAGGAACCTTGAGGACAGACACTTAGGACAACCATAGCATACACTTGAGCAGTCCCAGTTACAGACTGAAACCTGAACATCAGAGCGATTGAGTGTCTCTCTTGAGTCACTCAGCCACAAGGCAGTAGAGCTGGGATTTGAGGCCAGGTTGTGTCCCTTTTAGGCTGCACTTTGAATCTCTGCCCTTTACTGCACATACTTCAGAACTGTTGGGGCATTTTTAAAGGTGAGAAGAGATTTTAGAGTTTTTAAGTCCCTGGAGATGTAGTAAAGCACTTACTTGACTGCTAACAAAAAGGTTCATAGTTCAAATTCACTACAAAGCTGAGATGCATGAGAAAGATGAGAAAATCTGCTTCTGTAGGGATGTACAGTTTTAAAAATCCTCTGGGGAATCTCTGAGTCAGCATTGACTTGATGAGGTTTGGGGTTCTGTTAAGTAGGGCAGTACCAAAACTAAGTTTGCATTTAAAAACTATCTTCTAACAAGAGCCTTGCCCAGCTTTATTCTACCCATGCCAGGTGACCTGGAAAAGGAGTGGTACATGCTTATACATAGATATTTGGAGTATGTATATGGTTTTGTTGGGAGATTAATTCTGAAGGCATTTGGTAGAAGTGAAGGGGTCAAGGCACTGGGCTAAGGGCAGGGACTACACTGTAACTAATGGTTAACTCCACAATGAGGGATTTATCTTTCATTGCTCCACAAATTGCTGTCTGTCAGATACTCCTAAACATTCAGATTAAGACGGACTAGGAGGAAGGATTGGCCATCCACTTCTGAAATAGCAGGCCTCTGAAAACCCTATGTACAGCACAACACACGTAGACGAACAGAAAGGGCAACCTAGGTAGAACTTTCAAGCATGGAATTACAAAGGAAGAGGAACAGTTGTAAGCAGACACTAGTGATTGGAACATGGAATGTGAGAACCATGAATGTAGGAAAATTAGAAATTGTTCTGTGGTGCTGGAGAAGAGTATTGAATGTACCATGGACTGCCAAGGAAACAAACAGATTCATCCTAGAGAGGGTTAAACCAGGCTACTCCTTGGAGGCAAAGATTCTGGGCCTTCGTCTGACATACTTTGGACATGTTGCAAGGAGAGACAGGTCTTTGGAGAGGGACATCATGCTGGGTAGAGTAGAGGGACAGTGCAGGAGGGGAAGACCCTCTATGAGGTGGATCGATTCTGTGACTGGGGTAATCGGGATGGGTGTGTCAGAGGCAATGCGATTGGTACAGGATAGAGCAGGGTTTAGGGCTGTTGTACATAGGGTCATTATGAGTTGCAAACGACTCGACGGCACATAACAACAACAACATATGGTTTTGTGGGATGATGGAAGGAGAATTGATGCCTTTGAGCTGGGTACTAAAGAAGAGTGTTGAACATACCATGGACTGCTAGGAGAACAAACAGGTTTGTCCTGGAGAGGGTGAAACCAGGCTGCTTCAGGAGGCAAGTATTCTGAAGCTTTGTCTGACATACTCTCCAGGCATGTTACAAGGAGGGACCAGTTCCTGGAGAGGGGCATCATGCTTGGGAGAGTGGAGGGACCGTGCAAGAGAGGAAGACCCTTGATAAGATGGATTGACTCTGGGGGAGCTCTGGTACCCCAGTGGCAAGAAGCTACACTGCAATCGCAGAGGTATGCAGTTCAAATCCACCAGATTCTCTGCTGGAGAAGGTGGGGCAGTCTCCTCCTGTACTAGTCAGATCTGATTTGACAGCACACACAAAAAACAAAATAAAATAAAATAAAAAAAGAGATGGATTGACTCAGTGACTGTGGTAATGGAGACAGGTGTGTCAGAGACAATAAGGTTGGTATAGGATAGAGCAGGGTTCAGAGCTGATACACATAGGGTCGTTATACCAACCACGGTATTTGGTTTTGTAGAGTCAAGTTGCCATATTGCGTCTCAGTTCTCTCCTCTATACAATGGGCCTAATGACACCTTCTGTGGCACTATTGCCCTGGGCTTCCACGAGATTCTACTGGAGAATGGCTTCAACGTGCTCTGTTGAGGCCTTTATACTTGAGGGCTGGGTGATCTTTCTTTGGATAATGAAGGAATCTTAATCTTTTTGTTGTTTTTCTCCATCTCCCAACCAGAGTCATGATATTTGAAGGAAAAGCCAAAGAGAACAGTCCCAAGCCAGCTGGCCCCCCTCCAGAGAGAGACATTGCCAGCCTGCCCTGAGGACCCTGCAGACCTGGCCTCACTCTCCCGGGCTCTCCAGTCCTGCCCTCTCTCCAGATCTGGCCTTCCCAACTCATTGTAATTTGTCTTCTTTGTTTGTTTGGTCATTGTGGGTTTGTGTGTTTGTTTCATTGAACAGAATCAGTGATCTTTTTGAACAGAATCAGTGATCTTTTTGTAAGCACAAATTACTTGCCTTAAACAGGGGCTCTGGGCCCTGGGTCTCTCCTCTTTCTCCTTCCATCCTTCTGTTTTCCTTCTGCAGAAGGGCTGACCTCAAACCAAAAACCATGGAGAGCAAGCATGAAGGTGAGAAGAGGGCAGGGAGCCTGGGGCCTTTGTTTCCCATCCTTAGAGCTAGTACCTTCCAGAAGGCTTCTGAGCTCAGGCTCGCTGGCCTGGCCTGGTGAGGACCCAGCCCGTTTTCAGAAGGCTCTGGAGGTGGGACAATACTTAGGACATTGTGAGCATTTCCTTGGACACTCTGTGTT
This sequence comes from Elephantulus edwardii, assembly GCF_000299155.1. Lineage (NCBI taxonomy): Eukaryota > Metazoa > Chordata > Mammalia > Macroscelidea > Macroscelididae > Elephantulus > Elephantulus edwardii. Next base: position 716,943 of record NW_006399866.1, on the reverse strand, counting down.
TCCGGAGTTCTTGGCTTCGCATGCCTTCCCACTGGCTATACTAGGCCCTGCCACCTCAGCTGCTCTCCACTTGGTCTACACCTCTATCCTCCATGAGGGGCCTCAAGGATGGATGACACTAGAATGGAGAAAGAGGAGTCTGGCAGTTACCCTTTGGCCATGCCCCTACTCAAAATTGAAACCAAATTCATTGCCATCGAGTCCAGCCTGGCCCTCCATGTGGCGTAATGACCCCCCATGTGGCATGATGACCGCCCATGTGGCGTCATCTAACACAAAGTCTTTACTTCTCTGGTGACTGGAATCCACCACATACTCTGTGGGAGAATGATGGATATTCACTGCCTGTGTGATTTATAACCTTGGAGGGTCAGCTATGAGTTAAACCAACTTGATGGCAATGAGAAAGATGGGGTTTCTGAGGCAATATATCTTTATAGGGAGAGACTGCTGATCCCTATGCCATGGAGCCCCCCAGGGCTCCACAGTCATGCTCCAGCAGTGACCATACCTCTGCAGGCAGCTCAGAGGGAGGGTGCCGCCCTACAGGAGCTTGCTGGCATAGGAAGAGAGGGAGAAACCAGGGACCTTAGGATCAGGATTGGCTCAGTAAAGTCTCACATTTTAGGAAGGATGCGAAGGACAATAAGACAGGAGAATCAGGAGTAGAATAGTTGTGGCACAAAGCGTCAGCCCCACTGTTAGAACAAAAGCTGTCTTTCTGATCTCATCATGTCCCAATCCTAACTACTTCCCCCCATTTGTCTTATTATACCACTTAATTCCTTCATTCAACAGATATTTATTGACCACCTGTGAAAAGCTTTAAGCTCTTCCCCTTTTTCCTGACATGTGCTGCATCTGCCATTTCTCAAAATCATCTCTCCTTTTCCAAACTACCCAGTGCCTTCAGCTTTGGTATTAGATTGGGGAGAACTCTGTCTTCTATTATATACTCATAAGATTTTAGGGTCCTGAGCCACAGGTTAGCTGGGTAGTCCTTCCATGTCATAGGTGAGAAAAAATGATTGGCCTTGACCAAGGTCCAGGGCTTGACATGGAAGGATCTGGACTCAAGCTCATGGCTTCTGAGCCCTTACCTGTGCCTTCTTTCTCCTCTGGGTGACCTCAGTCAGTTGTGAAAACAGGAAAAGGCAGTCTCCTAGGTAAACAGTTAAGGTTTTCCCTACTTTGAAGGCTCTGAGCCGGAGCTAACTCCCCAGCACTAATTCCCTGATTCTAAGTCAGCATTCAGGTCTGTGTAAGGCCTAACTTTGCCTCTGTAGTTCTTTCTGCCCCAGAGTCTCCTGGCCAAACCTTGGAAAGAAGCTTTTCAGAACTCCCATAGAAAGATTTTTGAGTGGAGGTTCTCTGCCTTAACCCCATTTGTGGTCCAGAATCCATCACCTCTCCTCATTCAGGCTTTGAATGAACCTATTTATTAAGCACTAGCTATGAGATCAGACCTAAGAATATAAAATAGGGCCAACTCATGGATTGAGAATCTAGTAGGGAAGTCAGACACAGACATTGACATGTGAGACACATGTTAGGAAAGGAATGGCATAGGCTGATTGCCATGCAATCCTGGGGAATGCGCTGGGCCCCAAGCCTGAGCCGGAATCTTGGAGATGCCCTTGCAAAGCCCCCAGTGGAAAGATATGAGTGAATTCTGTAGAAGATGAGAGCTAGTGTGTGCTCCTGTGGCTCCGTAGTGACTTGAGTCAAAGGGCCCAAGGTGCTGCCCTACAGCAGCTTGATAGGGTAAGGCAGGAAGGGTGGAGAGAAATGACCAGGCTGGCATGACCCCTTGGTCTCCACCAGTTCTGAACTGGACTGTTTGGCCACAGCTGGCTGATCTTCAGCCCAAGAAGCTGCTTTAAATGCATAGGCCTAGTTAAAATTTAAGCTTCAGTGAAACATTCATCCCTGTAAATGTAAAACCCCATTCCTTCCTCCTCAGCCTCTTTTTATTTCCTCTCTCAAATTTAAGATCATTAGATTCGCAGCTGCCTGACTTCACTCCTCACTGGAATGCGCGGGGACCTTTTTGCAACCTGAAGCCTTCTAACTACTCTTGGTATCAACAGGGTTGTTTCAGTGGGTCCCAGAGCTTACAAAACCACAGGAAACCTTAAGAAAGGAAAGCAAGCTGGTTGTGTCTCCAGCTTCAGGGTAGGGTGGGCACAAGAATTCTCTCACTGGGTAGGGGGGTATCTTGGAAAACCGTACCAGTTCTTTCACTGCGTTTTAGACCTCACCCTTAGGGGAAAGGTTCTGGAGTGTTTATCAGAAAGGGAAATGCAGGTTTCTCATGTATCTTGGGTTGTAGCCATTGACTCTAGGACCCTTACTTCTCTGGCTAAGGGCTCCACTTCTTGGCACTTAAAACTGTCTTTATTTCTAAAAGACCAAATCTATCTGTGATATATATAATCAGCAACTTAGGGACTGCCAATTATGGCTTTGTATTTAGGACTCAAGAGGAAGGAGTTTGTTGGGCAAATTCAGGTGGATAAAGTGTGTGTGTGCGTGCGTGTGTGTGTGTGTATGTGGTGGGATATCATGTCTACAGATTGAAAATAAACCAGACAAGCATCATTGTTCTGATTGGTTTCTTTCTTTCTTTTTTTATTTAACTTAGTAAATTCAGAAGGGGTATTGCTGTTTACAGCATAGTGAATTTACGAACGAGTCTGAGCCTTGCCTTATCCTCACCATCCTCATCACTGCTGACATGATCAAGCCCTTGTTAACAGTCACTATGTCAGTCCATCTTGTTGAGGGTCTCTTTCTTGACCCTCTACCTTTTCCAGAATAATGTCTTTTTCTAATAATTGGACCCTACCGACAACACGCCCAAAATATATGAGATGAGATGAAATCTCCCCCCACCCCCCTCCCCTTACATCTAAGGAGCACCTTGGTTGCACTTCCTCCAAGGTCAACTAGTTTGTTCTTTTGTAGCCCATGCAATATTCAGAATTCTTCTCCAATACCACACAGTTCAAAAGTAGATTCCTCTGACATCCTTACCTTCACCTTTCAGATGCAAAGGAAGCAAGTGAAAATACCATGGCTTGCATCAGGTCCACGTTAGTCTTTAAACTAGCAATATATAGAGGACTTCTGTGGCCTAGAGATAAGGATCCACCAACCCAAAGGCACATGGTCAAATCCACCAGCTGCTCCAAGGGAGAAATAGGGATCATCTCCCTCCCTGTGATTTACTGCCTCTGAGAACCTACTGAAGGGTCAGCTAGGAGGCAGTGCCTGGCTTGATACAACAGAATGTAGTATTAAATGAATGTGTCCTGTTGCCAGAGCTCCTAAATCTCCATCCTTGTGAGATCAGTGCTTTCATTGTTGTCTTACAAGTCAGAAGCAGGCTTGAAGTAGGGGATTTGTTAAAAACCTAACAGTGAGTGACAGTGAGTAAAAATGAGTAACGTGAAGCCCAGGGCTTCACATTATGAATCTTATTGTTAGGACATTTATGATTACATGCAAAATTTTCTTCTACAACACTGTAAAAAGTTAACAGTGTCCTTAGAAACCAGAGTTCCAATTCTCCTACAATACTTGTTGGCTAAGAGATCTTGGGGAAAATTTTCCTAACATCTCTGAGCTTCAGTTATTGTGATAAAATGGCAAGAATAACTCCTAGGTAGCTAGGATCGGATCTGACTGGGACAGGAGGAGATTGCCCCTCCTTTTCCAGAAGAGCATCTGGTGGATTCGAACCGCATACCTCTGGTATTGCAGTGCAACTTCTTGCCACTAGGCCACCAGAGTTCCTGACAAAGTATATTAAAAGGGGGCTTTTTTTGCAAAGAACTGGTTACAAATTTTTGTGACTGGACATGGACATAATTTTTTAAAATCTATTTTTAAACTAAACAACTTGCCTCCAGAAACACTAAACTTTGATAAATGTCAGTAATTGTAGAGGGGCTTCAGGCCTTCTGTTCATAGGGTCGCTATAAGTTGTGTTTGACTCAAAGGCAATAAATAACAACAGCATTTTTACACTACCACACTCCAAAAGAGAACATGAGATGCCTTACAAAATTCCGTAGGATGCAACAATGTAAAACAACTAAGTGAAGAAGTCAGGTTAAAGAAAAGATAAGGACAGGAAGAATAAAAATGAAACCAGGTGTGCATGCCATTGAGCCCTGGAAGTGGCTTTGAGCTTTCCTACAGTTGTAAAAATGAATAAATTCAAGATTTAAACGAGCTAGATTAATTAGCAGTCCTTCCCTACACTTTTGCATCCTTAAAAATCAAGTCTTAGGAAGACTGCTGAATCCAAAGACTGTTTCCCTTCCCCTCCCCCATATGAATATTACTGGAAATAGAAAAACTAGTTCAAGATTTAGCTCTTGTAATTTACTAATTGTAGTAAGTTGCTACTCAGTTATTGAGTAGGTTCTGACTCATAGCAATCCTCCATCAGTTTTTGAAGTCTGTAAATTAGAACCTGAGGAGACTGCCCACCTTTCTCTAAGAAGTCATTGATGGAATTGAATCACAAGAGATATACCACCTTTGGGTTATCAGCTCAATTTACTATGGACTATGAAATAAAGTACTACAATGAAGTGTGCAAGGAGCTAGAGTCAGAAAACCAAAGGGGCCAAACTCACTCAGCATTTCTTAAGGTGAAGGAACTGAAGAACAAATTTAAGCTTCGAGTTGCAATACCTAACGATGCTTTCTTTGGGTAGAATATTAGGTGACCCAGGACACAGTAAAAGAAGATGGAAAGAGTAGACAGTCATTGTATCAAAAGGAATTGGCAGACACAGACAAATTTCAGGTATGAACAAGAGCCTGTGGTGATGAAGGAAGTTAAAACTGCTCTGAAAGAATTGGAAAAAAACAAGGCCCCAGGTATTGATGGCACACCAGTTGACATTTCAACAAACAGACACTGCCCTGGATGTGCTCACCAAGTTGTGCCAAGAAATCTGGAGGACAACCACCTGGCCAATTATCTGAAAGAGATTTATATTTGTTCCCATTCCAAAGAGAGATGAACTAATAGAGTGAGGAAATTATTGACAATATCATTGCTATCACATGCAAGCAAGATTCTGTTGAAGATTATACAAAAACGACTGGAACAGCACATCGACAGAGAACTGCCTAAACTGCAGGCTGGGTTTAAAAGAGGCCGTGGTACAAGGGATATTTTAGTTAATGTTAGATGGATCTTAGCTGAAAGCAGAGAGTATCAGAGGAATGTCTGTGTTTCACTGACATCATTTGACTTTGTGGATCACAACAAACTGTGGCCGACTCTGAGAAGAATGGGAATCCCAGAACACTTGATTGTTCTTATGAAAAGCCTATACTTGGACCAGGAGGCAGTCATCAGAACAGAGCAAAGAAATGCTGCATGGTTCAAAATTGAGAAGGATGTACTCTCTCCATACCTTTTCAATCTTTATGCGGAACAGATTATCCAGGAGTCTAGGCTCTATGAGGAGAAATGTGGCATCAGGATTGGATATAGACTCATCAACAATCTGCATTATGCAGATGACACAACCCTGCTTGAGGAGGAATGGAAGCATTGCTGCAGAAGGTCAAGAACTGCAGCCTTCAATATGGATTGAAGCCAAACATCAAGAAGACAAAGATTCTCACCACTGAGCTGGAAGCATCATGATAGATGAGACTGAGATTGTTAACAGCTTCAGTTTGCTTGGCTCCACAATCAACACTTGGTACGAGCAGCCAGGAAATTAAAAGATGTATTGCATTGGGAAAGTCTACTGTAAAAGACCTCTCCAAAGTGCTGAAGAACAACGATGTCATTCTGGAGACTAAGATGTGCCTAATCCAGGCCATTGTCTTTGCAACTATTTGCTACACATCAGAAAGCTGGACAATGACTAGGGATGATAGAAGAATTTATGCCTGTGAGCTGTGGTGCTGGAGGTGAGTATTGAACATACCATGCTAGGAGAACAAACAAGTTTGTCTTAGAGAGGGTGAGACCAGGCTGCTCCTTGGAGGCAAGGATTCTGAAGCTTCATCTGACACACTTTGGACATGTTGCAAGGCGGGACCAGTCCTTGGAGAGGGACATCATTCTTGAGAGGGTGGAGGGACTGCGCAAGAGATGAAGACCCTAGATGAGATGGATCGATTCAGTCAGTGACTGGGGTCATGGGCATAGATGTGTCAGAGACAGTAAGGTTGGCACAGGATAGGGTCAGGTTTAGGGCTGTTGTACATAGGATCGCTATAAGTTGCAGGCAACTCTACAGCACATAACAACAACATGCCACCAGAGCTCCCTATTAGATGCTGTTATTGTAATTAACATGGTGTTGAGTTGGAATCATCTCACAGCTGACCCTCCAGAAGGTTTTCAGAGGCTGGAGGAAATTCTCTCACACAGCCACTTGTAGATTTGAACAGCATGCCTTTGGGTTGGCTGTGGATGGACATAGCTTTTGAAAGTAGTAAACAAAACTCTGATGCAAGTGATAGAAACAAGTGATAGCAAAGACCATGGCCTATATCAGATGCACCTTAGTCTCCAGAGAGATACCATTACTCTTCAGTACTTTGGAGAGGTCCCTAAGAGTCGACTTTCCCATGGCAATATGTCTTTTAATTTCCTGGCTACTGGTGCTGAGAGTGTTGACTGTGGAGCCAAGCAAACTAAAGCTGTGAATAATCTCAATCTCTTCACCATCCATCCAGATGCTGCCATTTGATCCAGTGGTGAGAATCTTTGTCTTCTTGACATTGAGCCTCAATCTATATTGAAGGCTGCAGTCCTTGATGCTCTGCAGCAAGCGCTTCAGGTCCTCTTCAGTTTCAACAAACAGGGTTGTGTCATCTGTATAACGCAGATTGTTGATGACTCTTCCACCAATCCTGACCCCATATTTCTCCTCATAGAGCCCAGCCTCCCAGATAATCTGTTCTGCATACAGGTTGAAAAGGTATGGAGATAGGACACATCCCTGGCGTATGCCCTTCCCAATTTTGAACCATGCAGTGTTTCCTTGATCTTTTCTGACTACTGCCTCTTGGTCCAAGTATAGGTTTCGCATTAGCATAATCAAGTGTTCTGGGACTGCCATTCTCCTCACAGTCAGCCACAGTTTGTTATAATCCACAGTCAAACGCCTTTGCATAGTCAATGAAACACAGATATACATTCCTCTGGTATTCCCTGCTTTTGGCTAAGATCCATCTAACATTAGCTACAATATCCCTAGTACCATGACCCCTTCTAAGCCCAGCTTGGACTTCCGGCAGTTCTCTGCTGATGTGCTGTTCCGGTTGTTTTTGGGTGATCTTCAGTAGAATCTTGCTTGCATGTGAAATCAACGATATTGTTCTACAGTTTCCACACTCTGTTGGGTCACCTTTCTTTGGGATAGGAACAAATGTAGATCTCTTCTAGTCAGTTGTCATGCATCACTTGTTAGGCATCAGAGTTGGACAGTGACTAAGGAGGATAGAAGGAGAATTGATGCCTTTGAGTTGTGGTGCTGGAGAAGAGTATTGAATGTACCATGGACTGCTAGGAAAACAGATTCATCCTGGAAAGGGTTAAACCAGGGGGCTCCCTGGAGGCAAGGATTCTGAGGCGAAGTCTAACATACTTTGGACATGTTGTAAGGAGGGAGCAGTCCTTGGAGAGGAACATCATGCTTGGTAGGGTGGAGGGACAGCGCAGGAGAGGAAAGCCCTCTGGAAGGTGAATTGATTCAGTGACTGGGGTAATCGGGATGGGTGTATCGGAGATGGTGCGATTGGCACAGGCCAGAGCAGAGTTTAGGGCTGTTGTACATAGGGTCGCTATGAGTCGCAAGCGATTGGACCGCACATAACAACAACAACAACAAACAAAGCTAGTGTTTGGTGTCCTGTAAACGCTCCCTTTCAGCCTTTCGTCCTTTCACACTGAAGGGTTAGAATTAGGGTTGCTATTGCAAAATCTGACCTGTCACTTTTCCAGAAGAATCTAGAGCTGGGATCGAGCTTCCTAATTAACGACCCCAACCACATGAGCAGGAGTATGTTATGGGGCTCAGTCGCGCGGGCCTCGGGGCCACGCCCCCTATTCTGGCCCGAGCGGCCCAATGGGATGCGGCGGCCAGGAGAGCACGCGACTTCAAGCCGACCCTCCGCGTCTCTGAATCACTTAGTGGACTGGAGCGCGTGGCGTCATCAAAGCGCGCCGGAAATCAGCGTTCAGCCGCGCTCTCCTGTCGCCTGGGGAAGGGGAAGGAAGTTGGCCTCGTAGCGGCCTGTGCTCTGTGGGCAAGGCCCAGGGCCGGAGCGGTCGCTGCTTCGGCAAGCTTGAGTGCAGCGTGATGGGAGACGAGATGGATGCGATGATTCCTGAACGGGAGATGAAGGTCAGATACTGGCCAGGGGCTCCCTCGGTCTCTTAATCCTGGCGTTACCTTGGGAGCCCCGAGGAAAGGGTGAAGCGCGGGTGCCACTGCCTTGCTTCCGGCTTGAACAGTTTACCGCGCGTTCAGAGTTCACAGTGTTGTCCTGATGTGCTTTGCCTTCCTGTCTGCGTGGTACCCCTCAAAATTAGTTTCCCGAGCCCCTGTTGGACTTGTGCGCTCCTCTTGAGCTTTCCTACCTACTGACACGTGGTCCTCTTGAGTGGCGGTAATCACTTTTGAGCCTGTAAGTGTGTGCTAGGTACCGTGAAAGCATTCTCTCCTCGAATCACCCCAGCAGCCCTGTGAAGTAGCTGTTAGTATCCCTGTTTCCCAGAGGAGCACATGGAGGCTCAGAAAGTTAACTTGCCCAGCAACATTTGTCTAGGAGGCGTCGACTTTACGCAAGTCAGGGTTTTTCATGCCTCCGGTATGAAGGTGGTCCAGGCTTTTCTAACCCTGAGCCGAGGAAGATCACCTAGCCTACAAAACCTTTCGTTTACTGGAATAGGAGAATTATTTAGGTACAGGGAATGAGTTTAAAGTCAACAAACGTCAGAGGAACTAGCTGGTCCAAGTGATGGTAAAGTTGGAAACGACAGAAAGAACTCTCTAAAATAGTTGCGTTTGACGTTTCTTTTAAGTGTGCAGACAGAATGTGGGTGCCGAGAACAAGCTACGTTTCTTTTAAAAAGCAAATAGCTGAAAGGGCATACATTGTAGGAAGACTCCAGGTATTTGTGTGAACAGTTCTCTCTGATTAGGAAAAGTAGTCATTTCCAAATTTAGAGTGTCAGTTCCTTCTTTTTTTTTCTTTAGGGTCGTTGCCCAGCCACAGTGTGTCATGTTTCTCGCACATGCTGAGGCAGATGTAAGAAAAGCAAGGCTTTAGACCCCACTGATTTAGATGAGGAGAGTCTTGTTTTGAGAGTGTGGCTTCATTCCACTGGCCCACTGTACTAATGTGATTCAGACACAATAGTGTATTTCAGATTATCAGGATTAAGAATGAAGATTCCAGTTTTATTCTACTTATATATGAAACCATGGTGTGGTCTCCCCAGAAAAGTGATGAGTTTCTCTTTATCGTTTTCAATTGGAATTATGAGAGAGCATTTCGATTAATCTTTCAGCACACATGTCTTAAACACCCAACTCAAGGAAATTAATAAGCGTGTAGGGTGGGTTGAGGATCTTGTTTGATCTTTATAAGACTAGTGAGTGGTAAAAAAAGATTGAGGAAGACTGTTTTTGGGTTTTACTGTTTTGGATTGTAAGCACTAAAGCCTTGGCCTGAAAATAGATTTAGGATTGAATTTAAATACAAACACAGTGTAACTTAACATAGTGATTAGCTAACTTGAACTCTTGTTGGAAGCAATGATAAATTCATAGAAGACAGGTGAGTCAGGCATTGGCAAAAGATCAAAGGAGGCTCCCAGGCCAAATATTTATGTCTTTGAGTGCTAAAGAACATGGGAATTGGAGGGAATTAGAAATAGGGTAGGGTGGGAGAGCAGGGAATGTATTTGAACAGTGACTCAATTAAAAACTCACTGCTGTCAAGTTGGTTCTGACTGTAGTGACCTTCCATCCAGTTTCCAAGGCTGTTGTAAATTGCAGTGAGAGGAGACTACCTATCTTTCAGTTGAGGAACGGATAGTGGAATGGACTGCTGGAGATGCACAGCCTTTGCATTAGTGCCATTCACTATCACCTGTTGAGTTGAATATGACTCGTAGTGACCCTACAAACAACAGGTTTGAACCCTGTCCTGTGTTGTCCTCACACTTCTGACATACTAAAGCTCACTGTGACAGTCGCTGTAGCAATCCATCAGGTTGAGGGTCTTCTCTTTCACTGACCCTCTACCTTTCCAAGCGTTATGTCCCTCCCCAAGGAATAGCCCTTCCTAGCAACATGCCCAAATTATATGAGATGAAGCTTCAGCATCTTTGCTTCTAAGGAGCAATCTGGCTGTACTTTCTCCAAGACCGTTCTTTTGGCAGTCCATGGGATATTTCAATACTCTTCTGCAGCACAGCAGCTCAAAGACATCAATTCTTCTTCTGTCATTATTAATTTTACATCTCTCAGATGCATAGCAAGTGTTTAGAAAGACCATGGCCTGAATCAGATGCACAGCAGTCTTCAAACTGATGTCATTGCTCCTCAATAATTAGGAGGCATCTCTAACTGCAGACTTTCCCAGTACAGCAAGTCCCCTGATTTCCTCATAGCTAAAGGTGTGATTGTGAATCCAAGCAAGATAAAATCATTGCCAACTTTAGTCTTTTCTCTATCATGTTGCCAATTGGCAACAGCTATGACCTATAGCACCAGAGTTCCCTGTAGCACTGGCAATAGCGCAGTGTTTGGAGAAGCAAGAGTGTTGAGAAATAACGCTAAAGAGGTAGAGGGGCCAAGTCATGGCTGAGCTTGTAGGTGGTGTTATGGATTCTGGTTTTGTGTTTTAAATGACCTTATAGCACATAGAGAGTGCTGGTGGCCTAGTAGTAAGAAACTGTGCTTCAATCCCAAAGACATGAGGTTTGAATCCACCACTTGCTCTGTGGGAGAAGGATGGGCAGTCTCCTCCTGTGTGATTTACTACCTCTGAAAACCCACTGGAGGGTCAGCTATGGGTCAGTTCTGGTTCAGTAGCACACAGCAGCAGCAGCAACATAACATAAAAGTTTTGCTTAATGGCATTAACCTCCAAGAGATTCACAAATTTGATTTGTCATTTGATATAAGTAAACAGTTTTGGGGCTTTTATCATCTTATTGCCATTGTTAGTTCAATATCTTTTGGGTTGGTTTTTTTTTCCCCCCCATTGAGACATTTTATTTGCACTGTTTATTACATCTCTAGAAAAAGAATCTCGGGATTTTTCCTGAGTGTTTCCTATGTGTTTTTGTCTTGCTTCCTCGTGGTCCATGATGCCAGCTGAGGTTGTCAGTACAATGAAACCGAACTGACAGGACGGAAGCAGATTATTCTGCCACTTTTCTAGATCTTTGAGCTGCACATCAAATCTGGGGCTGATAACGCCACAGTTGTTTAACCTGCCTGTGAGGTTGACAGCAATTTTCCCCTCTCTGTGATCATCAATGATTTCAAATTCGCCAATGTAGCCATGCTTCATCATCACGGTCAGGAACCGAACAATGACTTTGGAGCACCTGGCGCTTACCTCTCTTCTTGGCATTGATGTTCTTGGGCGCATCGGCCAGGACATTCATGCGCACCATTGTGGCAGCACGGAAAGATGGTGGAAAGAGCAATATCTGGTTTTTGAGTACTGCATTAGAAATTGGAGCTCACAGTAGTTGGATGGTACTTCATAAATATATTTAATAGATGTTACATTTTTGTTGTACTTAACATGAAATAGGATAAAATTAAAACAATGAAATACATTTTGTGTAGTGATTTAGAGAATAGATACAGTAGGAATTTAGAAAAAGGTGACTATAAGCTGCATTAATTAAAGACTTCTTGAAGATTCCACCCCCTCCCCATTTATTTCATTAAACAAGTATAAGTACCTATTACATCAGGCACCCAATAACAGCAATGTCCGGTACAAGGGGTTCTAGTGGTCTAGTAGTAAGGGGTTACACTGGCAGCTGAAAGGTACATAGTGCAGATCCACCAGCTGTCCTGCAGGAGAAAAATGGACAGTCTCCTTTTGTGTAATTTATGGCCTCTGAAAATCCACTAGAGGATAAGCTATGGATTGATTCCAACTTGATGGTATACAACAAAAATAACACATCGGGTACTTGGATCATAATAAGTACAAGAATTTAAAGACTCCTGAGACATATTGTATTGGGCCTCGGGGATTGTGTTGGACTATGATGACAAGGCATGATCAGCTTTTCTCTTAGCCTTGAGTGGTTTTGGTTTTTTTGTCTGCACTACAGGATTTTCGGTTCAGAGCACTGAAGAAAGTGAGACTCTTTGAGACCCCTGAGGAGTTGCCCAAGGAACGCTCAAGTTTGCTTGCTGTGTCCAACAAATACGGTCTGGTCTTTGCTGGTGGAACCACTGGATTGCAAATTTTTCCTACAAAAAATCTTCTAATTCAAAATAAACCTGGGGATGATCCTAAAGTTGGTAGGTTACTATATTTGTGTTGCATAATAGAGACAGGAGTGTAGTGAAGTGCTAATGTAGTTTTCCTTCTAAAGCAGTCATTGTGTAATATTAAAATTGGTGCTACTCCTAAATTTGACCCTTTTTTGCTACCAAGATGAATAAGTTCCAGGAGAGATATTAGTAACTTTTCTAAGTGTTTCCTTTGGTCTTTGCATTTCTCCTTTGATGGATTGTTCCTAGAAGCTCAGAAAGGAGAACTTTTTTATTTATGCCATGTTTTTATTTTTGATTAGTTAAACTTGTATTCTGGATTTCTAGGAGATGGATGGGTTGTATGGCTTTTTAGTTGATGTGACATTACTATCCAAATAAATGGGAAGATATAGTTGCAAAAATATTTTTTTTATAGTTGCAAAAATATAAGCATAGGATAATACTTTAGTTAGCAAGAGAGTGACCACAGTTAGTTTACCTAGGTTGTATGAAAAGGGTCCCTGGGAAAGTTAGTTTTAGCTTAATAATTAGGTATCTGGATGTGTGTGTGTGTGTCTTCTTCTATAGTTTAAAGAATTATTTCGTAGAGATTTGGATAAAGAGATGTGGCTTTTTGCTTGGAACATGCCATTTTGTGCTTTGTCTTTTTTATGTTTTCGTAGTTGATAAAGTCCAAAGCTTGATTGTGCCTATGAAATTCCCTGTACATCACCTGTCCCTGAGCTGTGATAACCTCACACTCTCTGTGTGTATGATGTCAAGTGAATATGGTTCCATTATTGCTTTTTTCGATGTCCGAACATTCTCAAATGAGGTAAGCTACTGGAAAAGATGAGAACTTAAAGAGCTTTCCTGGTATTGAATCATAATTTGGCAACTTCTTGGGTTGATTTTTGACCTTTCCCCCCTAGATTAAAATACAGGTTGGAAATCTTTTGAATGATAAAGTAATAAATAGCTCTTTGAAACCAGAGTGATTCCAAAAGGTTATTTCATAGCAAAGTCTTCTCATTTCTCATTTCCTCATGAGAAAACCCAAGTCCAGGGAGGTTTAGTTGAATTCCCCAAATCTTAGATAATGACACTATTCTTGTTTCTAAGTCTCTGACCTTCTAATACAGTAGCTTTCCATTTTAAGCAGTTTAACTATAATAATATTGAGTGTTTATGCCAAGTTCCGTACTAAGTGTTTTATGAGATTTGTCCTCATTTATACATACTGCAGCCTTATGAATTAGTACTATTACTTTCATTTTATAAATTAATTAATAGGCTTGGAGGTCAAGAAACTGCCAAAGGCCACAACATTATTAAGGAGCTGAGCCACAATTTTAATATTGTGTCTACTCTTTGTTATTTTGAATTTGTGTAGACCCCTCATGGGAGTCCTTCATAAATGTGCTAAATTAATTGCAATTTTCAAAGTTGGATTGCATTTTTATATAATGAATGATTATTGTGTGGAGCTAAATCTTCTTATAGAGAAATATGGCTATGGTTTGAGAAAATGTGCACATTCAGCAATTTCCTCTGAATATTTCATATCTCTGTATTTATTAATTTACTCTTGCTTTATTTTAAAAGGCTAAACAGCAGAAACGCCCATTTGCTTACCACAAGCTTTTAAAAGATGCAGGAGGCATGGTGATCGATATGAAATGGAACCCCACTGTTCCCTCCATGGTGGCAGTTTGTCTAGCTGATGGCAGTTTATCTGTCCTACAAGTCACAGAAACAGTGAAAGTGTGTGCAACTCTTCCTTCCACAGTCGCAGTAACATCTGGTGGGTAATAAAAGGCTTTTACTGCATAACATAGAGCAGTAGTGATCCATTTAAATATTAATTTATGGAAATAAAAGTAGGCTGATTTTATTCCCCTTTCTGTTTTGGGGGTTGGTGGTGTGGGTGGGGGAGTAGAAATGGAGACAGTATTATTTCATTTATGTAATTAATATCCTTGAAGGCAAATAGTATATGTGATTTACCCTTATGCACTTAGCTTTTATGGGATAAGAAATATTTTCTAGTTTAGTTGTTTCTATATGCAAAAGGACCATGCTCTGAAAATGAATTGTGCCTTTAGGGGAAAGGCATTTGAAATGCGGTAAGAACAGCAGAATGATTTCAGGACTTGCTTTGTTCTCCTTATCTTACCTGAATTTTACATTGCTTTCTATACTTCCCAGTTTATTGGCCCAGTGATACATGTGACTAGTCTGCATCATGAACATGATTTTACTCTCTATTACTTTGCCAGTTGGGGATGACCCTACAGCCTTCTGTGGACTAACAGAAGGAACGAGAAGTGGTAGTTACCTGTTTTGTGACACATCTCATTGATTTGCTCTATTTTCTTCAGTTTTTAATTGGTAGTGTTCTCTTTTTTTCTCAGTGTGCTGGAGCCCCAAAGGCAAGCAGCTGGCAGTGGGAAAGCAGAATGGAACTGTGGTCCAGTATCTTCCTGTGAGTTCTTGGCTTGGACTTGAAAACCCTTTTCTTAAGTTACCCAGATTCTTTGATATGATTTGGTGATTTCTTTGTTGAGTTTTTCTCCCACTAAAAAATACTAAAATATTGCAACACATTTAATCTTCCCTTCTATTGACTAACCCTCTTTGAGTTATCGATTTCATTCTGTTAGTGAGTAACTTTCCAGACTTTTTCTGGATACTTAGAAAAGTAGTCTGTGTTAAAGACATAGTTTTAGTTTTGTTTCTTAAATAAAAATATGACCATTCTCTGTATATTTATCCCAATCTTTAAATTGCATTCCTTAAGAACAGAGCTTGAGTGGGAAAGATGAGGGAAAGGCTGCTATTTCCTACCATAATGCAAAATCACTTGAATGAAAATATTATTTGTCTTTCTAACAAAATCCATTCTAAAGAAGTGGATATTCCTGTTGTTGCTTGTACACTCCCATTCTGTCCCTGTGATTTTATTAAGATAATAATCACAGATACTTTATTATAATTTGCATCACCAAGAATCCACATATGAAGTCTGAACATAAAGAAAGGTTTCACTGTACTATTGTGTATTCCCCTGAGAAACTGTTCCCTGAATTGTGTGTAAAGTAAATGTAGTGGCATACAAGTGAAGTTAAAATTCTATGTCTTACCGTTATTGTTGGGAGTTGTTATGTGAAATCTGGTATATAGTTTTTTTAGAATATGATCTGTTTTTAAAAAGAAGACATAATTGTGGCACATTCATGTGAGTTATTTTTTTGGGACAGCATTCTTTTTTTGGGGGGGGGGAAACGACAGCATTCTTGAAGCAGGTGTCTGTGTCATCTGTTCAGTCTTTCCTGGCTTGGGAGATAAAACATAGAAGAGTGTTTGATTAACAGTTTCATTGATTTAGAGATTGTTTTCTTTGACTTTTTTTTTTAAACAAATCTTTTCAGACTTTGCAAGAAAAGAAAGTCATTCCTTGTCCTCCATTTTATGAGGCAGATCATCCAGTTAGAGGTAACACCACTTCTTTTATTATTGAACTGATTTCTAATGAGGCTATGTCTGTGCAGTCTTGCTAAGTGTGTGTTACAGATATTTCAAGTCCTGTGGTGTACCTACTGAGGACTGTGTTGAAATGTTATGATTATTTGATTATTTCCCTTGGCTAATTAAGTTAGCTTAGTGATAATTCTCTGGTAAATAACAAATCTCATGGTAAATGGTGGGACATGATGGAGCCGCCCTATGAATTTAGGTGTTTATTAGGATTCTTCATAACTTTCCCTGGTAATAATGACACTTTGGAATGAATTTGGGCTTTTCAGACTTTTGTGATTTGAAAATAGTCTGTAAATTAGTGAAATCTAGATCTTTGTTAAAACTGTAGTACTTAGACTTTTATGTTAATTTTATAGTGTTCACTACCTCTGCCTGCAGTGGTCTTTATTAGGATGTGTGTCTTTCAGTTCTGGATGTGCTGTGGATCGGCACATATGTCTTCACAATAGTATATGCTGCTGCAGATGGGACTTTGGAAACAGCTCCAGATGTTGTGATGGCTCTTCTACCTGTATGTATATAGAAGAAACTGTTTTTTCTTTAATAGTCATAGACTCTTGTCTAATGAAGTTTGAAGCTTAGATTTCCATTTCCTTTACTTATTGACAAAGATGGTGTAGCTTCAGTTAGTTGTAAGGTTTCATTATTTCACCATAGGCCTAGGGGCCCCAAATTAAGGTGATTTGGAATCCTAAAGCCATACCCTGCCATGGAGTTCTCTCCAGTTTTGTAAATCTTTACAGAAGGGAACTGTTCATATTTCTCCCATAGAGTGGCTGGTGGATTTGGACCACCGTCCTTTCAATTAACAGTTGTACATGTAATATACTATGCTACTAGGGGTCTTTTATTTAGTTACAAGGGAAAAAAATTACAACCTTTTTCTTTTTTTCTTAAGCTTTAAGCAGTAAGTGTTAGTAGGTATTTACTCAAAAGGGAATTTTCAGTAAACAAGATGTTTTTCAGAAATGTATTAAAAGCCTAGACATTGTGTGCTAGACATTGCTTTAAAATGGAAAATAAAGTTGTAGCCCAGAAAGGCAAAGCTCTTGTTTTTGTGCTGATCTTGCATTCTAATGAATTTGGTCACTCACTCATTGCCATCAAATTGGAACTCATTGCTGATACTCCAATGACTTTTCAGAGTCTATAACACACGTGGG
Source organism: Elephantulus edwardii (assembly GCF_000299155.1). Taxonomy (NCBI): domain Eukaryota; kingdom Metazoa; phylum Chordata; class Mammalia; order Macroscelidea; family Macroscelididae; genus Elephantulus; species Elephantulus edwardii. The sequence continues at coordinate 699,728 of NW_006399866.1, read as the reverse complement.
AGGAGACTATCCATCATTCTTCTGCAGAGCAACTGGTGAATTTGAACTAGATATCTTTGAATCAGGTCTGTTGGCAGCATGACTCTTTGTCCAGTCAGCTACCAGAACTCCCTGATTGTGTAGCCAACTGCAAATGAGTGTAGGATAAAGAAAGGTTAAGCATGAAGAAGTAATTTAGTATAAAGGACAGATGGTTACCATGGTGCCCTTTTAGATTGGGTGGTCCAGAAAGAGGAGACATTGTTTGAGAGGAAACCAAGAATAAAGTAAGGGAGATTAAGTCTTTTTTTTTTTAAGAGCAGGGTGGAGGTGGGGGATAATTAGTAACATTATCTACAAAGTATTACTAATTTGTAGTGGCATGTAGAAGAAACAAATGAGACAGTTTATGTAAGTAAGATTTGTTCTGGTCCTTCTAATTTGCAATTTTTGTTTAATAGTAAAGTTATAAACAGCTGTATATCACTAAATATGTATTTGATCATTTGGGTATTATCAGTTTGCTCTTAGCAGTTCCTTTAGGATTGGATGAATATGAAGATTATTTTCATTTTTTTAGTATTTTGAAGAATGTTAGGATTAATTCTTTAATGCTCATTTCATTTAATTCGATTCTTTATTTGTTAGAGTCATGCCAAGAAATAGCTGGGTGTATTTTGAGATCTTCAGAGAACATTGCCAGCATATCTTGTGAGTCAGAATCTATTTGATGGCAGTGAACAAGGAGCGTGACACTAGCATTTACTCACTGCTGCTTTCATACTTAACAGCAGTGTCTGAAGTAGTATCAGAATGGTTGAGTAATTTGTCCCTTCTTGTCACATGTCCTATAAGTGGCAGGACAAGGCTTGAGTGAATTTTGCTTGGTGACGACTTTGCTTTTTACGACTCAGACTTAATTTGAGTGCTACGTCCCTATTTCTAAGATTTTGAGTGAATGATCTCATAAAAAGAAATTATTTTCTCTTTTTATATTCTTAATTGTATGGACCAAGGCGGGGGGGAATAACATGAGATTCTTTCCCACCCCCCACTGTTCATTGTAGAAAAAAGAAGAAAAGCACCCAGAAGTGTTTGTGAACTTCATGGAACCCTGCTATGGCAGTTGCATAGAGAGACAGCATCATTACTTCCTCAGTTACATTGAAGAATGGTGAGTACAGAATCCAAGGAATAAATTTGTGCTGTTGTTGCATCACATTTTTTTGCTCTTTGTTTTCTGCAAGAGTAAAACAGATAGTTTGGATGTCCTGAATATATTTTCACCTGGTGCTGGAATGCCTTTCTGCTTCCTCATTCGTAAATTATTTCGACTTAAGAGCTTCTAATCTTAAAATTCTGTTGTCTAATTTACCCACCTTACTTTGAAAAATCACTGGGCAAAAGTTGAGAACAAGTGGTACAATGCAAGAGACGAAGGTTCAGTTCCTGACTAGTGCAGCCTCAGTATAGTCACTACTCTTCTGTCATTGGAAGCTAGTAAGGTACAGTGATCAGTGGAGCTTCTAGTCTGAAATCAGCTAGAAAGAGTAGCCTGGTGATCTGCATTCAAAAGCAATTGTTAGGTGCCGTCGAGTAGACTACAGCTCATACTGACCCTAAGCAGCAGGTTGAAAATTTGCACTGTCCTGTGCCATTCTCACAGTCTCCATCATTGTTGAAGTCTCTGTGTCAGTCCTTCTCCTTGAAGGTCTTTACTGTTTCACAAATTAGCCAGTGCAAATCTTGTGAGTCACAGTGGTCAAAACTGGTTGAGTACATGTGCTTACCATGAAGTGGGTGAACTTGATGACAGCTGACTACAACATTGAACAAGTTAGGTAAGCTTCCCTCTGAGAAAATGGAATTGAAGGGTAGACCACTTAAAGCAAATTTTCTGTTCCCATAACTACATTATTCTGCTCATTTTTGTTGTTGCCTGCCATTGAGTTGGAACCAACCCATGGCCGACCCTTCAGCAGGTTTTCAGAAGCAGTTAATCACATGGGAGGAGATTGCCCACCCTTCTCCTTCCTACAGAGCAGCTGCTGGATTCGAACCATGTACCTCTGAGATTGCAGCCCAGCTTCTTATCACTGAGGCAGTGTATTTATTGTGAATTTAGACTTGTTTATATTGTGGCTTTACCTTGATTGACCTTGCTGGTTCTGTAATGTGTTATCCACTGAAAGCCAGAAAAAGTTAGTTTTACATCTAACCATTTCCCACTTTTCTTCAACTGTACAGAAAATAGACCCTTTACTTCCCTGACATCTAGTGGATATACTAACTCGTAGGTGTTACCACAGACTCAGAGGAAGGTAGCATTGTTGGTATATTTGAATCTATTGATCTTCTGCTTTTTTTTTCTCTGCAGGGATTTAGTACTTGCAGCATCTGCAGCTTCTACAGAAGTTGGTATCCTTGCTCGACAAAATGATCAGGTAAATTTTTCTTTTTTTGGTTAGTTTTTTGTGATAACTCTTAGTGAAAGATTTTGGAGTGAATTAACTACGTGGTTGAGATTTAAATAAGATCCACATGCCTATTAATGAGTTTATGTAGAAGCACAAAGCTTAAATAACAAGTGCATTGGATCAAATGGCTTGCATACGGTTTTGGGCAAACATGGGTGTCAGATTTAGCTGTTCCTTCAGGGTTGTAAAAAGCCCTTCTGTTCTGTGTGGAGTTTGCCCCACAGTCTGTAGAAGCAAAGTATGCACTCAGCTTCCAGTAGGAGTATACCTTGATTTGTAGGAGGTGTCGTCGATCTTCTGTTTTATTACCTTTGTTTTTGTCCTTTCTCCTGACCATTTTATATAAGAAACCGTACTCTTCCATTCATTGTGAAAGACATGTAGATAATAACAAATTAGGACTTAACAGAAATAATTTATAGATTCAAAATTAAATTCTTGGCAACTTTAAAAAAAAGAAGAAAGAATTTGCTTGATTTGGAGGGGGAAAAACAAAAAATCCTTCTATATGTCTATTAATGCCTCCCTGTCTTCCTTCTTTCTCCTGGTTCTTGCAGTGAAGGAGGGAACTGAGGTGATAGGAAGCCATTCACTTGTAGATTATATTGCGTAAGGCAACATAGACGAGAACAGTTTTCCATTTAGAACTTTGGCTATAGCTGTGCTTCCACCTATTTGATGTTTACTATTCTTGCAGAGTGACGCTGGCCCACTGGGAACAGGCTCAGCTCTCGGACATTCAGAGTAGGCCACTTCTCAGCCGTGGGACAGATCTTACTATTCTAATTTGCTGTTTCAGCAGTACCTCTCTAAGACAATTTTTGCTAGCTCTTTTTAATGGCACAAATATTTTATGTATCCAAGCTTTAAAAATACACTTTTATTTTTACTTTATCAGAATAATTTATGCATATGCTTAAAAATCAAATGTACAAAGGGACTCATAGGTAAAAAGATTCCTTGTCCCCTGCTCCACTCTTTACTTTTGGAATCCTGTGCTCTAGGGAGGACATTTTTAACTTGAAGCTTATTTCTTTTAATCAATTTTTATATTTAAATAGTAATAGACTTTATTGTTATTGTTGTTGGTTGACTTTGAGTCAAGCATGACTCGTAGCATCCCTATGAATAAAAGGCTTGAAGCCCCTTTACAGTTATCGACATTTATCAACATTCAGAGTTTCCGGAGGCACATTATTTAGGAAGTGGATGCCATTCCTTTATTAATAGTTATTAGTTAAAGCTCTTCTTTGTTTTGTCTGTAGTGTTTTTTAAAGTTGGCATTAGTTTTGTTTACACTGTTAGGAGCATATGAATAATACTCTTCTTTTTTTTTTAAATTATTATTTTTTGTGTGTGTGTGTGTGTGTGTATACCGTCAAATCAGATCTGACTGGTACAGGAGGAGATTGTCCCTCCTTCCCCAGCAGAGCATCTGGTGGGTTCAAACCATGCGCCTCTGGGATTGTAGTTGCAGTTCCTTGCCACTAGGCCACCAGAGCTCCCCCCCCCCTTTTTTTTTTTTTGAGTAAGTCATATAGAATGGTTTAGTCATATAGTATGGTTCTGTTCCTTCTCCTGAACCACTTTTTATTTTTCTCTCTGTTACTTGAGGACTTTTTCCTTTTGATTCATACTGCCTAGTCTTGGTCTTCATTGAATGTTAGATAAAATGTCAGTGGTTTTTTTTAAGTTGAGAATCATTTGTTGGAAGAAACAAATTACTGAAGCAACTGTGAGCAAAAGAGGGGCTTGTTTATTGGAAGAACTTAGGGATTCTTCAGGAACCTGCAGTCAGGAAAATTGGCCAAACTAAGGAACTGGGTCACCAGGAACTGGGAAGACAAGAAGTAGTGTTAACCTTCTGTTTGTGTGCATGAGCAAGCACAGGGCATTAGTTCACCTCTATAAGTTTCTCTCCTCAAGACTTCCTAGACATCAGTGGCACTCCGGATCAATCCCAAATATCTAGAATCAGGTATCGATTGGCTTACTGCAGCTACTGGATTTTCCAGGAGGTGGCTCAGAAAATACTGACAATTGTGATTGTTTATTCAGAAGGCAGTGACCTCAACAGATAGAAGTTGAACTAGAAAATGAATCTTTTGCTGGCTGGATTGCATATGATTTTTAGTTCATCTTCCCAGATTTCAGAGCCTCACAGTCCATAAAGAAATCTAAACTAAGTGAATCTTATTTTTTCTTGGAGTGATGCTTAGAAGAACCAGTATAAAACTAAACAAAATGATATTTTCTTCTTTTTTTCAGATTAACTGGGAGTCTTGGCTTTTGGAGGATTCTAGTAGAGCTGAACTACCTGTGACAGAAAAAAATGATGACTCCTTGCCTGTGGGAGTTGCCATAGATTATACTAACCAAATGGAAATCACAGTTAGTAAGTGCACCCTGATGTTTCTTGAAGGAATACACTTCTTTTTTATGCTAGTTTATACTTATTGTTATGTGTACTGCCGAGTCAGAATCTACTGTAGCTGGTCCTCCAGCCAGTTTTCTGAGGTAGCTAATTGCACAGAAGGAGATTGTCCATCCTTCTCCCATGGAGCAGCAATGTGTGCTACTAGGACAGCAGTTATCATTTATATTGATTCATGACAAGAGTACACTCTAGCAGCAGGGCACTTTTAGCTTCTGGTAGCCTACTTCTAGTTGAATGGGATGGTGCATTGTGTTAGCACTAAACCGAATTTGATTACATTGCCATTGATGATACCAAGGCTAGACACACACTGTCTGTATCTCTTCATGAATGTATTTTTTTGTTGTTGTTGTTATGTGCCATTGAGTCACTTGCGACTCATAGTGGCCCTGTGTTCAAGAGCTCTAAACCCTGCTCTATGCCAACCTCACTGTCTCTGACATACCTACTCCCGTTACTCCAATCACTGAATAGATCCATCTCATTGAGAGTCTTCCTTCTCTTGCACTGTTCCTCCACCCTCTCAAATATGATGTCCCTCTCCAAGGAATGGTCTCTCCTTGCAACATGCCCGAAATATGTCAGAAGAAATTTCAGAATCCTTGCCTCCAAGGAGCAGCCTGCTTTCACCCTCTCCAAGACAAACCTGTTTGTTCTCCTAGCAATCTATGGTATATTCAACACTCTTCAACACCACAGCTCAAAGACATCAATTCTCTATCATCCCTAGTCACTGTCGAGCTCTCCAACTCATAGCATGCAATTGCGGAGACTGTGGTCCAGATCAGGCACACCTTAGTCTCCAGCCTGACGGGTTTTTTCTTAGCAAAACATTTATTTGTAATATATGCCTGAAATCCAACTGTTCCAGAATGACTAGTGAGTCAGTGATAGTTTTCAACGTGAGTAAAAGAAATAACATTAAATGAGCTTCCCCCCCATATTTTTATTGGTTTAAATATAGTCATTCATATATACTGTATATCATGCACATACATTGTGTTTCATACGATTTTTCATTTTCATTGTGTTTCATTCATGTACATTTGTTTTATACAAGCATTCATAGACGTTGTATTTTATATAATTAATTACATTTAATCTATGCCTGTTAGCACTGTCATTTCAAGTCCCTGTCTTTCCTATTCCTTCACCCTCTATCCACCCACTAATCTCTGCTTTCTTAGTGATTTCCTTCCTTTCCCATTTTCCACTCCCATCTTCCTTTCCCCTTCCCTTTTTAAACGTTATACACATCTTGCTCAGTGTTCCCTCTGTTTTTTACAGTAATAGTCTTATACAGTATATGTCCTTATGAGACTGAGTTAGTTCCCTCAGCACAATGCTCTCCACCTTCTCCCATGTTATATATAGAATTTTACGAATCGTTGCTCCTTAGTGCTACTTAGTATTCCTTTATATGAGAACGTACCGCAATTTCTCAATCCACTTGTTTGTTTATAAGCATTTGGGCTGTTCCTGTAAAATTAACTCTGAGCTTGAAGGTGTGGTAGACTAGCTTTCCCATGAAGTAAATATTAAACTAGTTTGTACAACAAATAGGAGAATCACTGTGCTGCAACATTTCTCAACTGAGAATCTCCTTATCAAATTCTTTATCTTTCAGAAAAGCTTCATACTAACCTCTCAGACAATCAGCACCCTGCTTCCACTTCTAAATCTACTCTCTTCCATTTCAGATTGCAATACTGTATGGACAACTGTCAAATTCCATTGCAATTTGTACACTATTTTAGACTTTCTGTTACATATGTGTGTGTTCTTATAGATGTGTGTGTATATTTATATTAAATATAATAACAATTATAGACTTTAATGATAAGGTAATTAATAAGCTAGCCATTGCAAATTTTATCTAGAAGAAAGAAGCACCTCCCAGCATCCTTAACTTTTGAGTATTTCTTCATAATACATAGAATGAAAATCTAAGATTTGACATGAAAATGAGAAAATAATGCTTTAAATAAAATCATTCACATAAATGTTAAATTTCATGTTCAGATCATATTTTCTTCTATATTTCAGTTTGGGAAATTTTGCAATTATTAGCACATCTCAATTACACTTATTCTTGAGCGTTTACATATTCTACGTACTAGATTGTAAAATCCACGTTAGTTACCACTTCTCTTGCTTCTGTGCTCTGTGTGTGTATTTTAGAATATGGTTGGAATATAGAACATGCATAAAGCAGGATATTCCTAAAGCTTTTAGCAGGGACTTTTAAAACCACACATGCCTTCTTTCCCTGGAACCAGGAATCATTTACCTAGAAATACAAATATGTTGAACTTTTAAAAGTTCAGCTAATACAGAAGATTTTAAATTGTTCTGCATTAAACACATATATATTCACTGTTGTTGTTGTTGATTGCCTAGTCGAGCACAACTCATAGCGACCCTATTAACTAACGACCCGAAGCCTTTCTAAAACTATCATTTCTCAAAGGTCATACAGTTTCCAGAGGCATGTTGTTTAGGAAGTGGATTCCACTCCTGCTACCATTACATTTTACTCTATTTCCTTTATTACATAGCCTTCTGTAAACCAGATGAAGTTTTCTCCCTCTTTATTGTGGAGCAATACATTCTTCGTGAATTTTTAAAAATATTTCTAAATGAAGCTGCTTCGTTGAGTTCCATATCAGCATTAGGCCTTGATCCACAGCCTCCATAAAAATCAGAACACATTCGCTATCTGGTATTACAAAAGCCGAAGAGATGTTTAGCAAGGAAATAATTCATTTCATCTGGCTTTGACAAGCACTGTGGCATTTGGACAAGAACAAACTGGGAGGAGGGTGGAGAGAGTGGTGCAGCAATGAATGAGTGGAAGCCCAGAATCTCTGTAAATGTTTATGAAAATTAATAAAATATAATTATAGGAAAAAAAAATAATTCATTTCATCCATCAGTCATTCCAAGTTCCTTATTTCTAGTTACATGTGAGAAATTTCATTGGAAATTTGTTGCTAGAAAAACGTCTCTTCACTGGAGACCGCTGATTTTTTTTTCTTTTTTTTCAGAGACCACTGATATTTTAAAAATTAAGCATTTAACTGATTATCTCATTTTTTACTTCTCAAAAATCAGCATTAAAGCTTTTCTCTAAGAATGGTTTGTTCTTCATTCTTTTTTTTTTTAATGTGTTTCTATATATTTTATATATATACTTTTTAAATTTTTTTCTTTTTCCTTGTGTGTACTGTTGAATTAGATCTGATTGGCACAGGAGGAGATTGCCTCTCCTTCTCCAGTGGAGTATCTGGTGGATTTGAACTGCACGCCTTCGGGATTGCAGCATATCTTGTCACTAGACCACTAGAGCTCCTGTTTTTCACTCTGTCTTCAGTCTTGTAATTAAATGTTTTCCACAGTTAGAGGTTTAATAGGGAAGTAACAGATTACAGTTAAGCTTGTAAACAAAATTCTTCAGTCAGGACAGCTTCTTAGGTGTGTTTGCGAGCCCTCAGACCTTCAGTTTCCTGACTCTGGGGCAGTGTTTCTGAGCTCATTTAGTTCTGCCAATGGTGGTGTCGCCTCCCTAGCCCACCAGTATGCCTGGGTAAAGGCGCTCAGCACTGGCTCCATGGGTTGGCAGTTCCATTAAGCTCTTGCTCTTGTTGATCTCTGCTTCTCTACTCCTTCTCTGATTCTTGCTGTTCTGGTCGCATGCACAGTCTGTCTCACATAGGAATCTCTGATCTCCTGTACTCTTGGCTTGTCTTTCTTGCTGGTAATGTGATTATACTCTGTGATTCAGTTTTTAACTGGTAATTTTGCTATTTCTTTATTTTATACATTCTTAAGACACTCCATCTGATTTTGTGGAATGAGACATGGTATATGTAAAAAAAAAATCAAAGTAAAAGATGGCTGCTATTTAAGTAAAAGGCATAATTAAGTTTTCTTTTCTTTTTTAATTTTTTATTTTAAATTTAGTTTTTTTTCTTTTATTTTAGAGTGCAGTCCTGGTTAACAGTGTATGTTTCTTCATTTGCCATTTCCTACAAAATAGAATTACTACATAAGTACCACTACCGACAGCAAGCATACTAAGTAAAAGTCAAGATTTCCTAACATTTCTTTTTGTATTTGTAATATGCTAGTTGTGTACAGTTAGACTATTTGTATATAAAAGTATTATATTATATCCGTATATTCATACCACTTGAATTTAAGAATCATCTCAGGAACAGGTTTGAGGCCTTGAACACTAA
>NW_006399866.1:673395-688703 GCF_000299155.1 Elephantulus edwardii | reverse complement strand
AGAGCAGGGTTTAGAGCTGTTGTGCATAGGGTCGCTATGAGTCGGAAACGACTCGATGGCACATAACAACAACAACAACAACATATAATATCTATTGTTGTTGTTATGTGCCCTTGAGCTGATTGTGACTTTCCATTACCACAACATGTCAGTCCATCTCATTCAGGGTCTTGGCTAAGGTATCTGTCTGGTAAACAGGAGATCCTGGATTCAAATCTCAGCGGGGCCTTTACTTCAGTTATCCATGGATAATTTTATTTTAGTCTCTGGTTTATCCTATGCTTTCTAGATTTCTTTTTTCTGGAAATAAACACCTAAGCACACATACATAGGTATTTCTCCTCTTTATTGTGCAAGACTTACTATGTATATACCATTACACTTTGCTTATCTTAACAATATTTTTTTTAATTTTTAAAAATTTTTTTACAGTATTTCTTAATAACATTTTAGAAGACCCCTCCATATCACTACGTAGAGATCTTTATCTTTTTTAATTATTTGTGTTGGCTTCTGTTGTGTAGACGTATTATAGTTTATTGAACTAGTCTTACATGCATAGTTAGGTAGTTTTAAATATTTTTGCTTTTATAAGTAATCTTGAAATCTTTTTTCATGATTATGCAGTTGTAACCTAAGGTCAAATTTATAACAGAGAGGTTACTTGGTCAGGAAGGGGTAATGCATATTTAATTTTGCATCTTCTCTGCACTGCATGTTTTGTGCCATTTCTAACAACTAGTTTGAAGGGTAAGGTACCCCTAATTCAGGTTGTCTTTTGGTGAAGAGAACTGAATATCCCTAGGACAGCCAAAAGAATGAACAGATCTGTCTTGGAAAAAGTGCTGCCAGAGTGCTCCTGGGAGGCAAGGATGCGGAAGTTTTGTCTCACATGCTTTGGACATGTTGGTAGAAGATGCTATTCCTTGGAAAGGGATGTCATGCTTGGAAAGGTGGAGGATCAATGAGGGAGAAGACGACCCCCAATGACATAGGTTGACATGGTGATTGCAGTAATAGGTTCAAGCGTTATCAGAGATGATGAGGGTGGTACAGGAGAGCACAGGATTCAGGTCTTGTTCATAGGGTTTCTCTGAGTCATACACTACTTGACAGCACCTAGCAAGAAATTTCTGACAGTATATAGTAGTGTCCATCATAGCTTTACTAGAAATATGTTACTAGATTTTGGACTAAATCTCTGATAAATAGTTTGTTTATTGTACAGTACCACCTATTGTATTTTACTTTGAATTCCTCTCATATGTTTAAAACCAGTTGAAATACTTGTTCTTTCTTTTTTTCATATGCTAAAGAGTCCTTAGAGTTTTTGCCCCCTTTCCCTTTAACTGTTGTGAAGAATTTTCTAATACCCTAATCAGAGTGCATGCTATATGGCAATATTTGGTGTGTGTTTCTCTTACAAAACAGAACTATTGTGGCTTCCAAATTGAGGCTGGTCTGTGTCTCTACTGTCAGAGTCTTGCCGGGGAAATGGGAAACTATAGCCAGAAAAATGCTCTCTATCTTCCTTCTGGTGCTTCTGTTTTTAGAGAGGTGTCCCTGCCAGGCATCCGTAAGTTTTTTGTCCTTTCCCCAGTCAGGCAGAAGTTTCTAGTCTGCTTAGCAGTTTACACTGTCCAGAAGCTGATTTACTCTGGCTCTCTTGGAGTTTTAAATACAAAGGAAAAGTGCTTGTATGATTCTCTTGTGAGTAAATGCATAGTCATTTGACTCATCTTTCTGTCCTGCCACATACTTTCCAAAAGGCCTCATCTGTCATTCTCTTCTCAGTACACCTGGAGACTCCTGTCTTGGTCAGAAAAATTCTGGTCATACCTTCTGAACACATTCATAAGAACTATCCAAGCTTTGGGAATGTAAGAGCTTTGGGAATGCAGGTTTAAAATAACCGACAATGATTTGATAGTGTCAGTTGTGCTCTTTAGATAAATACCTGCTGCACAAAAGTCGCCTGAGGTCTGAATCAGAATAAACTGATGTGAGCTTCTTTTAAGAGGAGTCAGTTCATCAAGCTCCCTTCTCTTCCATTGAGGTCTTTTTTTTCTAGGACTAAGCCCTTATATTGACTTTAGTTTGTTTTTACCACAATTTCTTTCTTTCTTTCTTTTTTTAATACAGATGATGAAAAGACTCTTCCTCCTGCCCCAGTTCTTATGTTACTTTCAACTGATGGTGTGCTTTGCCCATTTTATATGATCAATCAAAATCCTGGCATTAGATCCCTTATCAAGTCACCAGAAGAGCTCTCATTAGAAGGGGAGCGACAACCCAAGTCGTCAGGTATGTGGTTCTCCTTCCTTTGTCAGAAAGAGACTATTGTTAGCTTATATGGGAATATTCCTAAAGAGAATGATAATAATAATTATTATTATCTGACCTCTCTAAATAAAGCAAAGAATACATTTTTCCTCACGTATATTTGTACATACTTGGCTTCCCTTATCGCCAATCTTTACAACTTTACTTTGGACAAAGAGGAAAATCATTCATATGGACGCTATCAAATTATTTACCATCAATATAAGACCATATATATGATCAGAATCCTAAAGACTTTGTACTTAATCCTAAATTTTTGATAAATAAATGGAATCTTTATAGTGTGAACAACTAAAACAACTCATTGCCCTCAAGTTGGAACTAATTCAGAGCTGACCCTCCAGTAGGTTTTTAGAGGCTATGTATTGCATGGGAGGTGATATTTCCAAGGAGCAACTGGTAGATTAGAACTGCCTGCCTTTGGGTTGGCCACATCGCTCCTTATCCACTAGGCCATCAGAGCTGTGAGATGTCATATTTATTGACATCAAAAGTTAATGGGATAATTGTGAAAAAGTACTATATATTGGAGATCAATTTATAGCAATAAGCAGGCACATCAAAAGATAAGAAAAAATAATTGACTCTCTAACCAACATCTCCAGCGATTTGAAGAAGTACAACAGGAAAACCTGACACCTTCTAAAAAAACTGAAATTATAAAAATTAAGACATAAATAAATCAAATAGAAAACAGTTGAAACCATCAACAAATCCAGGGGTTTGTTCCTCAAATAGGTCAATAAAATCAACAAACCACTAGCAAATCTAACAAAGGAAAAGACAAATAATTTGAGTAAGAGATGAAAAAAGCAATGTTATAATAACACCAGCTAAAGTAAAAGGGTTAACAGTGGACTATTAGGAAAAACTATACTCAAACAAATACGAAAACCTAGAGGAAATGGACAGATACTTAGAAACTCACAGCCTACGTAAACTGACACAGACTTAAGCAAACACTGAACAGACCCAATATAAAACAAGAATAGGTAATAAAACAACTTCCAACAAAAAAAAGCCCTGGACCGCATAGTTTTACAAGTGAATTTTATCAAACATTCAGAGAAGAATTGTCACCAATTCTATAAAAAGCATTTCAGAAAATAGAAAAAGATGGAGGTCTCCCAGACTTACATATCCTTGGTACCAAATTCAGGTAAAGACACCACCAAAATAGAAAGCTGTAGACTAGTATGTCTCATTAACATAGGTGCAAAAATCATAGCCAATAGAATTCAGCAGTAATTCCCCATGACCAAGTAGGATTCATAACAGCTGTGCAAGGATGGTTTAACATAAGCAAAACAATCAGTGTAATTCATCACATTAACAAAGCAAAGAACAAGAACCCAGAATATGAATAGAACAAGAATATGATCCCATTAATTAATGCAGAAAAGGCCTTTGACAAAATCCAACACCGTTTCCTGGTTAAAACACTCAACAGAAATAGAAAGTAGAAATAGTGCTCACTTCGGCAGCACATATACTAAAACTGGAACGATACAGAGAAGATCAGCAAGAAGTGTTCCATTAAAAAAAAAGAATAGAAATAGAGGGGAATTTCCTCAACATAGTAAGTATATGCTCCAGACCAAGAGGCAACATTGTTTTCAATGGAGAGAGATTAAAGGCATTTCCTTTGAGAATGCCCACTATCACCTCTCCTATTCAGTACTATATTAGAAATCTTAGTGATAGCAATAACACAAAAGAAGGAAATAAGAGGTATTCAAATTGGCGAAGAGGAGGTAAAATAATCTCTCTGTGCAGATGATATGATAGTATACTTAGAAAACCTTAAAGACTTAGCAAGAAAACTATTGGACATAGTTGACCAATTCAGAAAAGTGTCAGGATATAAGATCAACATACAACAATCAATTGGAGAATAGTGCAACAATGAATGAATGGAAACCCGAAATCTCTGTAAATGTTTATGAAAATTAATAAAATATAATTATAGAAAAAAAAAGGAAGAGGAGGAGGAGAAAGAGAGAAAAAAAACCACAATCAATTGGGGGGGTGGGGGAACGGAGCTCTGGTGGCCTAGTGGCAAGAAGCTGCACTGCAATCCCAGAGGAACGTGATTTGAATCTACCAGATGCTCTGCTGGAGAAGAAGGGACAATCTCCTCTTGTACCAGTCAGATCTGAATTGATGGTACACACACAATAAAATACAACAAACAAACCCTAAAAATAAAAACAAAAATCAATTGGATTTCTCTACAGTGACAAAGAGAATACAAAACTAGAGCTAAGAAAAACACTACCCATCACAATAACTAATCAAGAGATTAAATACTTGAGAGTAAATCTTAATTAGAAACACAAAAGATCTATTCAAAGACAATTACAAAACATTACTACAAGAAACAAAAAGAGACCAGGAGAAATAGAAGAATATACCATGCTCTTGGATAGGAAGACTCAATATTGTGAAAATGACAGTTCTACCAAAGGCAATCAACTAGTTCAGTGCAATCCGAATACAAATACCAATTCTATACTTCAACGAGATAGAAAAGGCAGTTTCCAGTTTCATCTGGAATGGAAAGAGACCTTGGATAAATAAAGTACTCTAAAAAGGGAAACAAGGTAGGAGGCATCTCACTCCCTGATCTCAAGTCCTATTACACAGCTGTGTGGTCAAGACAGTATGGTACTGGTACAGTGACAGAGACATAGATCAATGGAATAGAATTGAGAACCTAGAAGTCAGCTCTACTTATGGTCAACTGATTTTTGACAAGGAGATGAAATCAGTTAAATGGGGAAACGAAAGCCTCTTTAACAAATGATAGTGACAAAATTGAAAAACTACCTGTAGAAAACTCAAGCAAGACCCATACTTCACACCATACACAAAAACCAACTACAAGTGGATTAAGGACCTAGGAATAAAGCCAACGACTATAAAATTCATCAGAGAAAAGCTTAGAAGAACTCTTAAAAGCCCTAATCCACAGCATGAATGGCCTCCCAAGCATCCTGAAAAACCCGGAGAGAAATAAAATAGATGACTGGTACCTTCTAAGAATCATATTCCTATGCACATCAAAGAACTTCTCCAACAGGATGAAAAGGAAAGCCACAGACTGGGAAGAAATACTTGGTAATGACATGTCTAAAAAAGGGACTTTATAGGGCAGAATATTAAATGATCCAGGAAATATTAAAAGAAGATGCAAAGAATATATTGAGTCACTATAGCAAAAGGAACTGGCAGACACAGAAGAATTTAATGGAATCACATATGAGCAAGAGCCTATGGTGATGAAGAAGTTCAAGCTGCTTTGAAGGAAATAGTAAAAAATAAGGCCCCAGGAATAGATGGTATACCAGTTGACATATTTCAGTTCACAGATGCTGCCCTGGATGTGCTCACCAAGTTGCGCCAAGAAATCTGGAGAACAACCACTTGGCCAAGTGACTGGAAGAGATCTATATTTGTTCCCATTCCAAAGAAGGTGACCCAACAGAGTGTGGAAACTATAGAATGATATAATTGATTTCACATGCAAGCAAGATTCTACTGAAGATTATCCAAAAATGACTGGAACAGCACATCAGCAGAGAACTGCCGGAAGTCCAGGCTGGGTTTAGAAGGGGTTATTGTAGCTAATGTTAGATGGATCTTAGCTGAAAGCAGGGAATACCAGAACAATGTCTATCTGTGTTTCATTGATTATGCAAAGGCGTTTGACTGTGTGGATCATAACAAACTGTGGCTGACTCTGAGAAGAATGGGAATCCCAGAACACTTGATCGTTGTAATGCAAAACCTATACTTGGACCAAGAGGCAGTCATCAGAACAGAGCAAGGAAACACTGCTTGGTTCAAAATTAGGAAGGGCGTACGCCAGGGATGCGTCCTGTCTCCATACCTTTTCAACCTGTATGCAGAACAGATTACCTGAGAGGCTGGGCTCTATGAGGAAAAGTTTGGCATCAGGTTTGGTGGAAGATCTATTAACAATCTGCGTTATGCAGATGACACAACCCTGCATTATGCAGATGACACAACCCTGCTTGCTGAAACTGAGGAGGACCTGAAATGCTTGCTGCAGAGGGTCAGTGTCTCAAAGATAAAGATTCTCGCCACTGGACCAATTGGCAGCATCTGGATGGATGGTGAAGAGATTGAGCTTGTTAACAACTTTACTCTGCTTGGCTCCACGGTCAACACTCTTGGCACCAGTAGCCAGGAAATAAAAAAATGTATTGCAATGGGGAAGTCTGCTATTAGGGACCTCTCCAGGGTACTGAAGAGCAATGGTGTCAATCTGAAGACTAAGGTGTGTCTTATACAGGCTATGGTCTTTGCAATCACTTGTTAGGCATCAGAGAGTTGGACAATGGCTAAGGAGGATAGGAGAATTGACGCCTTTGAGCTGTGGTGCTGGAGAAGAGTATTGAATATACCTTGGACTGCCAAAAAAACAAACAGATTAATCCTGGAGAGGGTTAAACCAGGCTGCTCCTTGGAGGCAAGGATTCTGAGGTTTCGTCTGACATACTTTGGACATGTTGTAAGGACGGACAGGTCCTTGGAGAGGGACATCATGATTGGGAGGGTGGAGGGACGGTGCAGAAGGGGAAGACCCTCTATGAGGTGGATTGATTCAGTGACTGGGGTAATTGGGATGGGTGTGTCAGAGGCAGTGAGATTGGCACAGGATAGAGTAGGGTTTAGGGCTGTTGTACATAGGGTTGCTATGAGTTGGATGACACATAACAGCAACAACATAGAATACTCCAGTGGGCACAAGATAGGAACAGACACTTAACCAAAGAAGACATTCAAATGGTGAACAAACACATGAAGAGAAATGTTCAGAATCCCTAGCTCTAAGGGATGCAAATCAACAATGTGATACCATCTCACCCCACTAACAATAGTAAAGATCAACAGAGCAGTAAACAGCTGTTGTACCTGGTGTTCTGGGCTCGTTGGTCACAGAAGGCAGAGACTCACTAGAGGTACAGAGACGAAGGGCTAAAGCTTTGTTAGACTAGCAGCACCCTTTTGGAGCTGGACCTGGTATTTATTGTAAAGCACAAAGAAAGACATATGCTGAAGAGCATGTACAGGTTTTTCAGGGTGCTGAAATGCATATACACATCTTTTAGGGTACAGAGAAACAAAAAATATTTTGGCTGGAGCAAGTTATTTTAAACTACCCAAGACACTGTTTTCCCACTGTATTTTGACTTGTGGATGCAGTGGTTGAGTAAGTCTGATAGGCCCCCTGCACTGCCACCCCACGAGCCTACATCATGGATGTCGAGCTTTCCTATTTCGCTTCGCACGCCTTGGAATCCGAGACTCCAAGCAAGGACCAGGATTCATGAACCGGTCGCAGAGGCCCGAGCAGGGGCCTCTGGCTCCCGATTCTGGCTGAGAGGTGATGTGTGAGGTCCGAGAAACAGAAGATTTAAAAGGCAACCTGGGCCTGCATATTGAATGAAAGATCCAGTGCAAAGGCATCACCATGAACACGAGCATGGCTATCAAAAAGAACAAAGAAAGACATTCCAGCTGCATTGAAGACACTGGCAAAAAATAAGGCCCCAGGAATATATGGGATACTGATTGGCATGTTTCAACTAACAGATGCAATCCTGGATAAACTCATCAGTCGATGCCAAGAAATTTAAAGGATAGTTACCTGCCCAACTGACTGGAAGAGATCCTTATTTGTTCCCATTCCCAAGAAAGATGACCCAAAAGAATTTGGAAATTATATAACAATATCATTAATAGACATGCAATAAAAATATTGCTGAAGGTCATCCAAAAAAATCCTAGTGCATTGACAGGGAATTGATATGTTCAAGCTGAGTTTAGAAGACACCACGGCACCAGGGATATCATTGCTGATGTCATATGGACCCTAGAGAAGAATAGAAGAATTCTATTTGTGTTTCATTGACTGTGAACAAGGTATTTGACTGTCAATCAAAATAAATTATGACTAATATTGAAAAAAAAAAGTCTGATAAAGGACTGTTGACTCGATGTCCTTAGAAACATTCTCTAGCCTTTAGAACTTTTCTCAGCTTAACCCTTTAGGGGTAAAACAGCTTATTAAGGAGTGCTGATGCAGAGCAATTCCTGGAACAAAGTCATTTCTAAGGGTCCCTGGCATGCAAGGGCCTCAGGGTTCCTGGAACATTTCCTTGTACAGCAGACTCCTCAGTATTGCGGTTAACCCTTCAGGGATCCTTCAGACAACAAATGCTGGCGAGGTTGTGGAGAAATTGGAACCCTTATTCACCGCTGGTGGGAATGTAAAGTGGAGCGATCACTATGGAAGGTAGTATGGTGCTTTGTCTAAAAGTTGGAAATAGAAATACCATTTGACCCAGCAGTTGCACTACTGGCTATATACTCCAAAGAAACCAGAACTGACACCCAAACAGATATATGCACACCCATGTTTATGGCTATGTTGTTCACAATAGCAAAGAGATGGAAGCAACCCAAGTGCCCATCAACAAATGAATGGGTAGAGAAACTATGGTATAGTCACACAATGGAATACGATGCAGCATTGAAAAACAAGGAACTCAAAATATTATACAAAATGGTTGACCCTGGAGGATATTATACTGAGTGAATTATCTCAGTCACAAAAGGACAAATATGCCACTGTTACTAAGGACTAACAAGACTAAGCTCACGGTTGGGCCCAAATTAAGAAAAGGGGGGATAAATAAGAAACAAATGAGAGAAAGAATGATTTAAAAGGAATATGTGATTAAGTAGTATTTCCATGACAACAGTCCAGAATAAGAGGTGCATAAGCAAAGTGGACTGGGGGACTTGGGGGGGAGGAAACTGTAACAATAAAAGAATTTTTTTAAAGAGAAAAGTGAACTGTGGGGGGATAGGGAGGAAAATGT
Source organism: Elephantulus edwardii (assembly GCF_000299155.1). Classification (NCBI taxonomy): domain Eukaryota; kingdom Metazoa; phylum Chordata; class Mammalia; order Macroscelidea; family Macroscelididae; genus Elephantulus; species Elephantulus edwardii. Next base: position 679,446 of record NW_006399866.1, on the reverse strand, counting down.
GCAAGAATGAATGACTGGAAATACAAGTTTTCTGTAAACTTTATTAAAATATCAATAAAAAATAAAATTAAAAGAAAAAGTACTATATATTGTGTGATCCCATTTTTCTTGAGGGAGAAAGACATAAAAACCCAAAATGCCTGAAATATGGATAGTAAAATGGTGACCAAAATAGAAAGGACATTAAGATTTTATTTTTGTTTATATTTTATACATTTATTGGGTTTGGTTTTTCTTGTGGATTTTGTTGGTGTTTTTGGGGGGGTCTTTGTGTATTTTTGAGAAAAATTAGAAAATACAAATAAATCCAACAATGTCCACTGTCAGTATTTTGGTACACATACTTCATTGGCATAAAAGCCCACATGAAAATACTACTCTGTATTCTCAAAATTTTCACAGTGGCTATGCTTATCACTTGTGAAAAGACAATATGAAATTTTCATAAGGCTATGGTAAACTATTACGGGATCAAATTGACAATAGAAACTGGCAAAATTTTATAGGAACCTTAGAAACAGTGAGTTTTTTGCTAATGAGGAAAGAACACCTACGGAAATGAGGGTGAGAATGGTCACACCACTTGAAGGCTGGGGTCACTGTTGCCAAATTATACATGTAGAAGCTGTTGAATTGGCATATGTTTTGCTCTTTACATTCTCAGCAATAACTTTTGCCTTTCTGTGGCATTTTTTGTTTGTTTGTTTTTTGTTGCAGGAAGTACTCCCACCACCCCAACCTTCCCTCCGGCCCCTCAAAAATTTGATACCACAGCAGCTGGACCTCCTGCTCCTGCTCCTGCTCCATTTGTGTTGCCCACGTTTCCCACCGCTACTGTCTCTTTGTCAGCTGTTGGTGGAAGCCCTGCCATGTTCTCCTTTAGTTCATCCTTAAAGTCATCTGGTTCTGTCCCTGGGGAACCCCCTTCATATTCTGTTGCATCAGACAGTTCCAAACCAACCCTGGGCTCTGCTTCAAACTTTTCTTTTGCTCCTCCTTCGAAAACTTCAGTCGCCCCCTCCCCTATGCCATCTACTGTGTCACCGTCATTTTCCTTTGCGTCAGTGGGTTTTAAACCCACCCTGGAGAGCACACCAGTGTATACACCAAATGCCGGAATGAAATCCTTCCCATCTTCAGCGTCTGCAGTCAAAATCAACCTTAGTGAAAAGTAAGTGATTTTTGAAGAATATTTGATTTTTCTGTGAGATGAGAAGTCTTGTGTGCTGTTCACGAGAGTCACTTAAGTTTCCTTTTTCCCTGAAGTACTACTTGCAAATGGTAAAAATTCAAACATAAAAGCTTTGATTTTATCAGTGGTTGAATTCAAAAGAGTCTATTAGGTAGAATTCTAAAAATTATTAGAAATATATATTTAGATGTGGGATATTTCCTTGTTTATTTTTTAAAAAGTAATAACGAGTGTGTATCTTATAAAGGAAATGAATACTTGTCCTATTTCTCAGCTGCTAAAATGAGCTTGTAAAATTGTAAACATTTCGGGGTCATTCTTCTGGCTCACAGCCTGGTCCACTGGCTTCTCACTGCCTTTTGGATACAGTCTGAAGTCTTTAACATAGTATATAGTTCCTCTTAGATCTGAGTCCTGCCTACTCATATCTTATTTACTTTATGTACTTCTGTATTCTCCCTACTAGAATATAAATTCTTGAAGGAAGTAATCCCCATATCCTGTAATCTTTACCAAGATAGCCAATTATTTTTCCATTTGAGTAAAAGTTTACGAATCATACTGCTTTTCTTTCAGTCATTCACACACATTTTGTTTTGTACGTCAGTTACAGTTAATTAATGTAATTAATTGCAATGTCTCTCCAAGCTCTCACTGTATGTTGCCTTTTCCTTTGTTGAATTAATCTATTAAATTTTTTTCTCCCCTCTTCCTCCTTTCTTATCTCTGTTAACTCTCAGGCATTGATTCTATCTTTATGTAAACCTTTCCTTAGCTTTTTATATTAGTGGTCATATGTCATTATTGTCCTTTTGTAATTAACTTTTGTCACTTAGCATCATTTGCTCTTGTTTTTATCCGTGTTGTGCAATATTTCACAAATTCTTGATCATTTTTAAATAATACATAATACTCTTTTAAATAATACATAATACATTTCACCACAGTTACTTTAGCCATTAGTCTGTTGATGGACACTGAACTGTTTCCACATCTGCTATTGTAAATAATGCTATAGTAAACATGGATGTGCATTAGTTTATGTTGCAGCTGTTACTTCTCTGGGATATTTACCTGGTAGTGGGATTACTGGATCAAATGGTACGTCTAGTCCCATCTTTTTAAAGAAGTACCAAACTGCTTTCCATAGTGGTTGCACCATTTTACATTTCCACCAGCAGTGTATGAGAGTTCCAATTTCTCCACGGCCTTGTTAGCATTTGTTGTTTGATGTCTTATTGAATGGTGCTATTTTTGCTAGGGTGAGATAGTAGCTCGTAGTTGTTTTGATTTGCATCTCTCTCTTAGTAGTGTTCTTGAGCATTTCTTCATGTGTTTGTTGGCCATCAGAACAACCACTGAGTACACTTAGTGTTTTTTTTCCTCCATGTCTACTTTGGTATCTTTGTCGTGGTGGTGGTGGTGGTTGCTGATGTGTCTGCTGCTGTCATTGTTGGTTGTGAATGTTAAATGAGTGCGTGGTGAGCCACTTATTTGGATGTCTGCATATTGTTCCCTTTTTTTGTGCACCATAGTTTATTTGACTGGCCATCTTTTGCTGAATATTTATCATACCCAGCTTGACTTTTTGCACACCATGTTTAACTGACTCAAAATTCTCATTGATCTGTAAACTTCTCAAAGATGGCAGCCTACTTTCCTCTTCCTTTGTCTCTCTCCAGAGGAAGCATTTGCCCTTCAAAATGAGTGCTTTTCTTTGGCAAAAGAGAATGTATTAACCTCTTCTTGGGAGCTCTGGTAGCCTAGTGGTAAGAAGCTGTGCTGCAATTCCAAAGGCCTGTGGTTTGAATCCACCAGCTGCTGCAAAGGAAAGATCTCCTCCCAGCAACTTAATTGCCTCTGAAAACCCACTGGCAGGTCAGGTATAGGTCAGTTCCGACTCAATGGCACAGCAACTAGAAGCCGCAGCATTGGGTCTCTCTCACCTGACCATTTTACCCTCATTTTTTTTTAAACTCAGATTGAAAGAGTAGAAAATAGTTATTTCCTATCATGGTAAACAAGAAAGCCTAATGACGTAGTGGTTAAAGTTCTCAGCTGCTAAAGGCCTGGCAGTCTGGTCCTGTAAAAACTCCTGTGTAGGAAACCCCGTGGCTGTCACTCTCCTCCTTGTCATAGATCACTGTGAGTTGTAATTTACTTGATGTCAGACATTACTGTGGTAATTTCATGTTTATGTTAAGTACCTACTTGATAGTTGAATAATCATTCCTAAACAAGCAGACAGTATTTTCTTGTTTCACCTTCTGTAATACTGTATATGTAGTTATATTTCATGCAGTCAGGATGGCCTGCCTCACAACTTATCCTGTGATAACATTACATATGACCTGAAGTAAGTTATCTTTCTAGCCACCTGTGCTGATGTATTCTTGGCCACCATTTTCAGGTTTACCGCCGTAACTACCTCTGCTCCTGTTACCAGCTCACAGAGCGCACCCTCAGTGCTGCCGTTTGCTCCTGCCCCCAAGATGGGTTCACCTGGGTCCCTCAGCCACCCCACATCTCCCTCCGGACCACCGAGTTCCATGGCATTAAAGTCCTCAGTCTCTTCTCCATTAGCAGGTATGATTTTTAAGTGGCCAACTTCAGAGCTCAGTTCTGCAGTACTAGGTTGGCAGTTGTTAGGCATCCTACCCAAAATTGACAAGATTCTTTTATCCTGTTCTTTGTATCTCACACTAATTTGGATGCTCTGAGTTGGGAAGATTTGCAATAGCTTTAATTCACTCATACTTGTCTCTCATATTTGTGGAGCTAAAGGTACATATATATAATTCAGAGAAGGTATCTTGTGGTGTTATTTACCTTCAGATAAAGCCTGCACTAAATGAACAGCAGTTACAGAATAATTCACTAAGACATCTAGAGGAAAGGGGGCCTACAGTGACTGGTGTTTAATGCCCTGGTGACTATATTCGTATTTTCAAAGGAAACCCTAAGGAGGAGGTTTTCGACTCTGTTCTTGGTTTTACTGTGAGTTGGGACTGACTATGACCGTGGGTTTTTTTAACTTCAAATAAGCATAAAGGGTGGAACTTGGCTAGAGTAACTCAGCTGAATTACTTGGCTGAACTCCATGGCCAAAGGAATATGCCTCGTGTACATGCACCTGAGGACCTGTGATAGCATAGTCTGCAGAAAGAGGATTTGTTGTTTCTACATGATTGGTTTCCATTTTAGAAGCTTTAGCAGTAGTGCCACAGAGATGTATCATTTGGAGCACATGCTTTCTTTCATTGTCTGACCTGGTGCATGCCATGTGGTTAAGATGATGTCTCCCAGACCTCTTAGGGCTTTGAGTGGTTACTTTCATGAATGCTGGGGGGGTAATATCTAGTTTGGCTGTTTGGTTTATGAGTGACATGTATTATTTTGGTAAATGCTAAGCAATCATGGTGATCTGAAATATTTTCTTACTGCCTGGGAGAAAGGCTGCCTTGTGAAATCTGCCATAGCCTCTTCCTACAAGAGTCCATAGTTTTCATTAGATTCTGAAAGACATCTTTCTAATCCCAAAATGAAGAAAAATTACATTAATTTTAATATCTTGTTGCTCTTTGGGAGATAAAACTTGGACCCTGGAATGCATATAATAACCTCTTTCCACTTCTCACCACTCAAATCTCCCTGCCCCTATTGTTTTTATTATGGAAGATCCTAGTCTGTTGGTTCTCAGTCCCAGTTTCATACTAGAATTACTGAGGAATCCACTCTTCAGGGAGCTCTCAAAGGCTGCACCTCTGGTTGTCTGAATCCACTAGCAGCTCCATTAAGGAAAACTGGACAATCTCTTCCCATGAGATTGACAGCCTTGGAAACCTGATGGAACATCCGTTATGAATTAGTTTTTGCTTGACAGCAATGAGTTTGAGTTTTTGAACCACTTTCTTAATTTACCAGACTCTGGGGATGAGGCTGAGGTGTGACTCTTTAGTGTATTTGTTTTTTAAAAAGCTCCATAGATTATTTTAATGCACAATAGGATGAGACTTGTCTGAGAGAGTTCCAGAAGGCTACTGAAGACCCTGTGAGTTTTTACAGGGTATTGGGGAATCATTGTTCTAGGTAGTTTTAAAGTTTTGTTCCCCAGTTCCCAGAAGTACGGCAGGAGTACTCTGTCCTTGAGAATACTACTTTATAAGTAACAAGGATGAACCCAATGGTTTCTGGGTCCTGGACCTGGATACTCATTGTTTGCTTTGTAAAGGGTTTCACATTTACAGGTCTAACATATGCTTTTCAGTATCTTAGAGCAGAGGTCAACACATCTGACAGAAAGACACTATTGATTACAAGGGTCTTAAAAAGGAACCAGGGACAATCAGTAATTTGTTTTCTTAGATTTGAGGAAAGGATACATGTGATAGGAGAAGTGATGGGAATAAATGCTATCTGTTTTGACTGGCTTCTCTTTCTCACAGGACGGTCTGCTCAGGGCAGTTCAAGTCCAGCATCCTCAATGACTCAGAAGTCAGCCAGGATTGCCCCTCCGGTGACAAAGTCTGGGTCTTCCCAGGTGTGTTGAAATTCCATTTTCATTGCATACGTTTACTGATCTACTGCCCCAATCATATATGTATATAGTAAAATGGATCTTTATGAATAACAAACTGTGAAAATTGTATAGTTACTGTGTGTACTCTTAGAAAGCATTGATCACCACTCTGGAGTTTAGAATTCTTTTATCCTCTGGCTCCTCAATGTATTTCTGTTGATGCTTTCATTTTTCCCTCTCTTCTTTTTATGAATTAAAAAGATGGTGGTGGTTGTTGTTGTTATGTGCCGTCGAGTCACTTGCGACTCATAGCAACCCTATGTACAACAGCCCTAAACTC
>NW_006399866.1:664982-670150 GCF_000299155.1 Elephantulus edwardii | reverse complement strand
CTTTAACTAATGCTTACCCCCACAATAAGGGATTTATCTTTAACTGCTCCACAAATTGCTGTCTGTCAGATACTCCTCTAAATCTGAACATTCAGATCAAGACAGACTAGGAAGAAGGATTGGCCACCCACTTCTGAAATAGCAGGCCTCTGAAAACCCTTGTGCACAACAGAACACACGCAGATTAACAGAAAGGGCAGCCCTATGCTAATGTGTAGTACTCACAGAAAAAAAGAGAAACCCAAAACAAACACATGGCAAGCATACAGCTCAAAGAATTGTCACCAGGTAACACACTTTGGGAATTATTTTACAGATCCAGAAATAAAATGTCACCAGGACCCTAGAGGTTCCCCTTGTATTCCTTCTTAACAATACCCTCACCAGAAATAAATGCCCCATTAATTTCAAACAGCATTGATTAATTTAGCCTGTTTGCACCTTCTATTAAGTGGAATCAGGCAGTGTGTACTCTTCTATATCTGACTGGGTTTACTTAACTGTAAGTTTATGAGATTTATATGCATAGAATTTAATAACTGTGTGGCTGTCACAATTATTCATTTTTTTCTTTAGTCATATTTAACATTCATGTATTTAACATTTCTGCAACTCTTTATTCTGAATTTCCATCTGGCATATTTTTCCTTTAATTTTAAGAACTTACTTTAACATTTTTTTTAACATCAAAAATCTTTTATTTAAATTTCTTTTTCATTGTTACACATTTTCTTCTCCCCTGCCCTTCCAACCCTCCCCGCAGTGCACACACTCTTCTTTATTTGAGTAGTTTCCACTTTTAGGCTGTTATGAATTAGATTTCTTTGAATGCTCAAATTATAAGATGAAGTATGAAAAGTAAAATAAGAGAATTTTTTTAAATTGTGTTTCACTTATGTACATTACTCTCTTTCGCCCCCTCCCTCCACCCACCAAACTCTGTGACCCTGTGATTGTCCTACTCTCAGGCCCCCTGTATAAAACTTTTTAAGAAAAACATAGCAAAGAGTCTTTTTTTACATTAAGAAATGGGGGAATCATAAATGAAAAAAAGTTTTTGATATGTACATAAAACCACAAAGAGAATGAAAAGACAGTTCAGGGTTCAGAAAGTATCCATCCATCCAGATTACTCAAATATATTAAAACTAGCCCTATATTTTAAAACCCTCATGAATCATTAAAAATGGGCTAAAGAGTCAAACAAATACTTAATTTAAAAAAAAACCCGAGCCACCAAATGCCAGTTGTTTGTTTTACTCATCAGGGAAATATAAATCAGAGGCATAAAACATAGGCTATGGAGCACTTAGAACACTGCTGGTAGAAATCTACAGAGGAATGCTTCCATGCTCTTTAACTCAGACGTTCCACTCTTAGTTAAATGTCCAACAAATATGCATGCATGTTCCAGAAGACATGACCTTCCCCCAGCCAGCCTCGCAGAAAGTCTTGTCAGTGCTTCCCATATCTGAGTCTTCCCTGCTAACATCTTACCTCTTCCCCTTTCAAGCCATCATTATCTCTCACCTAGTCAGCTTCCTTCCTTACTTGTCTGCTCACTTCTGTTCTACCTCTCCCTGTCATCTGTGTCTTTCCTAGCATTTAAAATATCTTTTAGAAAACATGATAGTTTAAACTACACTCCATTAGTCTACAACACACTTAGTATAAATTTTAAACTCCTTGCTGGGGCCTTGCACAGCTTATCCCTGTTAGCCTTCTGTCCGTATCCCTGTTCTCACCAGCTCACTCCTTGACTTCACCGTAGCCACATTTACTGTCTGCATGGACACGCCAAAGGTTTTTCCTATGTCAGATGCTTTGTTTTGCTCTCCTCACATCCTGGATATTGCTCCCCTTTCCATTGTTTTTAGCTCTGTGTCTTTCTCCATCAGATCTTGTTTCAAATGCCCCTCTGAGCAAAGAAGTTCTTGACTATCTCTTTGGATTTCTCTTTGTATTTTTTAATGTCAGTTATCATTAGCTGAAACTACTTACTAGTTTTCTTTCTGTTTGTCATCTTGCCTCAGTAGAAGATGCTCGAGAGTAGAACCCATTGCTGTTGCCCACCGTTATATCTACTGAATGTAAATACCAGTAAAAATGTGCTCAAAAGATTGAATGACAGAACCTTGACTGTGTAATGAGAGTGCCATTACCTTTGACAGGCACTGATTTCATTGCTTCAAGAAGCCATGACTTGGGACTCTTAACATGCATTTTTAAACCTTCTCCTTTCCATTTCAGGTGAAACCACTTCAGTCTCCAGTTTCAGAAAAGCAGGGACATCAGTGGAAAGAATCGGATCCTTTGATGGCTGGAATCGGGGAAGAGGTAAAATGTGTCCTGCAGATGTTTTTCAGAAGTAGCTCTGACCATGACACTTAACGGTTCTCAGAGCAGACTACTAATGACCACTTTATTTCTGGCATTAAAGATTGGCTTGCCTCAAAAATCAATGCCAGGAACAGTGATTGTTGCTTTGCCATTCAGATTGAATAGTTTCCTTGTTTGTGGATTCTACAGATTGCACACTTTCAGAAGGAGCTGGAAGAGCTTAAAGCCCGCTCTTCCAAGGCCACTTCCCAAGTTGGCACATATGAGGAGATGAAGACACTTCGAACAGAATCAGATGACTTGCACACCTTTCTTTTGGAGATTAAAGAGACTACTGAGGTTTGTATGCTGACATTTTTCTTGAGTTACTTTTAAAAGGAGACCTGGCGGTTTACTGCATAACATATTGGGCTGCTGGCTAAAAAGGTTATTAGCTTGAATCCACCAGCCAGGATGAAAGAAAGATGAATTATCTCCTCGTATGAATATTTACAATATTTTGTAGTATACTTCAGATACCTGATGGAGGGTCACTGTGAGTTGAAACCTACTTGATAGAAGTGCGTTGGTTTTGGGTTTTTTTGTTTTGTTTTGGTGAGAAAAATTTATATTTATAATTAGCCCGCTGGACTCAGCTTAGATGATCCCAATTTTGTTGGCAACATCCAAAGCATCATAATCAGGAGCAAGTCGAACATAGGCCTTTTTCTCTCCATCAGGCCTAATCAAAGTGTTGACCTTAGCCACATCAATGTCATAGAGCTTCTTTACAGCTTGTTTAATTTGGGGCTTGTTGGCCTTAACATCCACAATGAACACAAGTGTGTTGTTATCTTCTATCTTCTTCATAGCTTACTCAGTGGTCAGGGGAAATTTGATGATGGCATGGTGGTTAAGCTTTTTTCTCCTGGGGGCACTCTTCCGGGGGTAATTGGGCTGCCTTTGGAGTCTCAGCGTCTTAGGCTGCCGCAAGATGGGTGACGTGTGGATCTTCTCTTTTTTGTGGCTGTGGATGCCCTTCAGGACTGCCTTCTTGGCCTTTAATGCCTTTGCTTTGGCTTCAGTTTTGGGAGGGGCAGGGGCTTGCTTCTTTGCTTTTGGCACCATCTTCCTAGAAAAGTGTTTTTCGGTTTTTTAAGTGCATACATTTTAAAAAATTATTCTCCTAGTACTTAATGGCTTTTTATGCTTAATGTCTGTTAGGACGATTAATGTTTTTGTTTGGATGAGTAATTTCCCTGTTACTCAACTGAATGCCTGAGTTCAGATCTTCACATCAGCAGTCGGTAAACTATACTCCCTTGGGCAGATTAATCTAGCTGAATTTATTCTTATCTGTAAAATAGGATAAGAGGTGCTATTCATTCACCACATATTACTCAGACCCCTTGCTGTGAAGTTGATTCCTTCCTAATCAGAGTAACCCTATAGAAAAGCAGAACTGCCCCATAAGGTTTCCAAGGCTCTCAACTCTTTACTACTGAAGTGGATTGCCACAGTTTTCTCACTTAGAGCAGCTGGTGGGCTGATTCCTCCTACTTCACCACTGGACCCTTATGGCCTTTTGGCACATGTGAGGCATTCTGAAAGGGCACTGTAATTGTTAATGTCATTTCTGTACTATTTTAGTTACTAGTACTGCTTTAACAGAAGTATCCCAAGTGCAGGGTTTGAACAAGTGAATGTATTTTCTCTCTGTTTGGGAGGGTAATAGAAGTCCAAAATGAGGGCACTGTTTCTAGAGGAAGGCTTTCTTTTGGAGAAGGTCCCTCTTTGTTTCTTGGTGATCTTCACAAGGTGTGACGTCTATATCCCTTCATCTGTGCTCTGCTTGCTACTTGCTTAATCAAGTCTCTTTCATATCTCAAAAGAGATCGATTTAAGACACACTCCATCCTAATGCTGCATCATTAGCATAAAGAAAACCTATAAAGGTGATTTAACAATAGATATACAACACATTTTTGTTTGTTATGTGCCATATAAGAGCTCTAAACGCTGTTCTATCCTGTGCCAACCTAGCCATCTCAAATGCACTTATTCCCACTGCTCTAGTCACAGAATCAATCCATCTCATCGAAGGTCTTCCTCTCCTTCGCTGCCCCTCCACTCTGCCAAACATGATGTCCCTCTCCAAGGACCAGTCCCTCCTTGCAACATGCCCAAAGTATGTCAGACAAAGCTTCAGAATCCTTGACTCCAAGGAGCATTCCGACTTCACCTTCTCCAGGACAAACCTGTTTGTTTTCCTAGCAGTCCATGGTATATTCAACACTCTTCTCCAGCACCACAGATCAAAGGCATCAATTCTTTTTCTATCAACCCTGTTCACTGTCCAACTTTCTGGTGCATAGCACTTAGCGGGCATAATTAAATCTATGACAGGTACATTTGAAAATTTACTCTTTTAAAATTTTGGTGAAAAAACAGAAATCTTAAAAGCACGTAACAATATCAGATATTTGTTGTTAATAGTAGTTTTTACTGTGTTAACTATTAGCTTGCCTCCGGAAATCTTATGAACTTGGAGAAACTGCTAATCACATTCATTACCTATGTTACCTCACTGGATCCCCTCAATTTCCCTATGTTGTCTCCATTTTGCAGGCAAGGAAGTGGAAACTAAAAGAGATGAAGTAATGTGTCCAGAGTTTTTATTCAGCAGGTGGTGGTATTGGGATTCCACCTCTTGAATTTTGGTCTTAAGTTACATCTTTTGAAAAAAAGAAAGATTTCATGACATTAATAAGTACTGAGGAGTTGGGTTATTATGGGCACTGTCACTATTTTTATTACTGTTTTTTCTGTTATAAAATACTAAATTTTTT
>NW_006399866.1:657435-664882 GCF_000299155.1 Elephantulus edwardii | reverse complement strand
AATTTAGAGACTTTGGATATCCATTCATTGTTGCACTAAAATATTAATTTTTTTATTGAGGAAGAAACAAAAAAAATTTTAAAGACCATTTTCATGGCTGTCAAATTGGAACCACTTCTGGCTGACCCTTCACCAGGCTTTTAGGAGACAAGTCAGTCATGAAGAGATCACCCACTTTTCTCCTGATCGGTTGCTGGTGAACTCTGACTGCTAGAGAGGCGTCAACTCTCTGTATCTGTAGTATGGTTTTTGAGAGCACCAAGAGATTTTTTCTTTTAAATTCAAACAATGACAATCTTTTTCTTATTGTATGTTTATTAAAAAGTATCACCTCGTGTTATTTCCATAGTAAATATGTGAGGAAACATCACCTACTTTGATCTAGATAGAAAGGCTTTATTTCTCGGAGAAGAAATCATACAAGTGATAACATTTTGTATAAATATTGTCATATGCTTTTTCTAGTCTCTTCATGGAGATATAAGTAGCCTAAAAACAACTTTACTTGAAGGCTTTGCTGGTGTTGAAGAAGCCAGAGAACAAAATGAAAGGAATCGTGACTCTGGATATCTACATTTACTTTATAAGAGACCATTGGATCCAAAGAGTGAAGCTCAACTCCAGGTAAGAGAATTTGTCTAAAGAAGAGTATTTAGAAACAAAAGCCCATGTGATTGTTTTCTCTCTTTTGTTGGATACTGATTTGGATGCCTGCCTCTCTGTAAGTTATCATTTCTTACTACTAATTTACCACCTTCTCCAGTGATAAGACCAAAAGGGCATATTTTCCCAGTTAATTCTTGAAAATAATTAAAAAAAAATTTTGTGTGTGTGTGTGTGTGTACCATCAAATCGATCTGACTGCTACAGGAGGAGTTTGTCCCTCCTTCTCTAGCAGAACATCTGGTGGATTGGAACGGCTAACCTCTGGGATTGCAATGCAGCTAAAATATTATTTTAAAGATTCTTTACTAAATCTTAAACTTGGTAAGGAGAACTCTCCTGAAAAAGACATGTTTATTAGTCAAATCATCAATAATATTTATTCAGCAACAGTATTTGTCAATAGCAGTACTCTGCTATATATTTTTTATATATTATTTCTAGTTTTTAAAGCCAAGAGATCTGTCTGCAAGGTAGGATTATAATTGATCCCACTGTATAGATAAGGAACTTGCGCCTTATAAGCTAAATAGCTTATCCGAGGTAATACTATTAGTACAAATGTAAACAAAATTGAACATCTGTCTGTCTGGGATTTTTTCGGTATGCCATATTTTAACAAAATTAGCCTTTTCACTAATTCACAACTATTCTTAATTTCTATTTTAGTTAATCTAATGTGTGTGTTCCATATTTAATTTACCTTAGATTGTTGTATCTCTAACCCATGGCCCCCCCCCAACCAGTAGATAAAAAAATCCTCATAGAACCTTATGTCCTTGGTGGGTCATCTTTCACTATCTCACCTCACCCCTCACACTTGCCTGGAATGCTGATAATGGAGGGTGCAGAGATAACAGCATTTTTCCTCAGCTAGGGCTTGACAGTCTGTGAGTATGATAAATCCTTTCCTGCCTCTGAGAATTTGAGACTTTTTTAATTCTTTTTACTCTATTATTTATACCCTTACCATTTCTCTAAACTTACAGAAAGTAGAAAAATGAAAGAAAGCTTGAGGAATACCTCGTGAGCTAGTCCTTTTACTATATAGTGTCGGCTGCCTGCCCATCTTTCATCACGCTTCTAGCCCATCCCAGCTGTACAGTCTTCCTGCATGATTTTTTTAAAAAATTTTATTTTATTGAACATTCACAGGGATTTTGGATTTCCATTCATTCATTGTTGCATTTTTCTCCCTGCCCACCCCTCCCCCTGAGTTCACGCTTCTCTTTGAAAAGTAAAAGAAAAATTCTTTCATTGGTATACAGTCATCCCCCCTCCCCAGTACACTCCACTATGCAGCCTTCATTTCTGGACTCGTGTCATGACCATAATACCCAATCATATATTGTTTTTAAACTGTTCTCTTCCTCATCTGTTTCAATGCAGTATATATAATTTATCCAATTTTTCTCAGTCTCACCCCAACCTTGATGTCAGTCCTGTTCTACAGCAGTGGCACTGTGCAGTATTTGTCCTTTTGTGACTGAGATATTTCATTCAGCATAATGTTCTCCAGGCTCACCCATTTTGAATTATATTGCATGAGTTCCTTGTTTTTCAGTGCAGCGTAGTATTCCATTGTGTGAATATACCACAGTTTCTCTATCCATTCATTTGTTGATGGGCACTTAAGATTGTTTCCAACTCTTTGCTATTGTGAACAAAGCCTCAGTAAACATGGGTGAGCATATATCTGCCTGGGTGACAGTTATGATTTCTTTAGGGTATATTCCCAGTAGAGGAATTGCTGGGTCAAATGATATCTCTATTTGCAACTTTTTGAGAAAGTGCCATACAGCTTTCATAGTGGTTGCACCATTTTACACTCCCACCAGCAGTGAATAAGGGTTCCAGTTTCTCCACAACCTTGCCAGCATTTTTTGTTTGTTACTCTGTTAAATTTTGCTATTGTTAGTGGAGTGAGATGATATCTTATAGTTGTTTTGATTTGCATCCCTCTTAGAGCTAGGGATTTTGAACATTTCTTCATGTACTTGTTGGCCATCTGAATGTCTTCCTTGGTGAAGTTCATATCCTGTGCCCATTTTTCAATTGGATTGTTTGCCTTTATCTTGTTGTGCTTCCTGCATGTTTTTAGACCTTCATTTTGCAGCCAAAGAAAGAGAAAAGTATACAGTTAAAGAAGAAAATGTCTTGTTTCTAAATGTTATCTCCTCTTTTTTATTGTAGATAATACAAAGAAGATAATAATAAGTAGAATTTATTGAGTGCTTACTGCACTATTCTAAGATCTCCCATTCATGCATTAACTTATTTATTCATTGTTTATAAAGGAGGAAACGGAGATACTGAAATTACTTAAGTTTTTCTACTAATATTAAGGCTGAAACTTTGACCCAGGTAGTCTAGCCTCAGAGTCTGTACTCTTAACTGCAGCTAAATAGGGTTTGAACTATGATAAAACATGAACAGATAAATATAATACAGAATATGTGGCTGTGGGACCACAAATGAGGGAGCAAGTAAGTCACAGAATAGAGGTATTGGTGATCCTAGAAGAAAAGTTGGGTGTTGTTGGTAGACAAAGTAACGAGGTGAAATTGGGTAGTATAATAGTAATATTAGTGTCAGAACCTAGTTAAGTTCCTAAAAGGAGGCGATGAGATTAGCCTAAGACTGACTCCTCTAAGATGGAGGTCACACATACTTCCACTCTTTGATCTTTTCACAAGTTCTTACACCACCCACTGTTCTCCATCCCCTGTACTCTTTGCTGGGTCTGGTAATTTGTTGTAGTGGCCACACAGAACCACAAAGCATACTCACAGTTGCAGGATTTGTTTGGCAAAGAGACAGGTTACAGTTAAGGACCAGTACAGAAGTTGCAGAAACAATTCAGGGAACATTTGTGTGATCAGGATAGCCATTTTTCAACTGTGTCTCAAAGCTTGCTTTGCTCTCAGCCTCTGCTGCTGGGCCTGCTCAGGCCTGGCCTTACCCCGCTTGAGCAAGTACTCCAGCTCTTTAGCTTGTTCCTGGACTACCTTAAATGTGGTGCCCAAGAAAATACCCCTTGATGAGATAGATGGATTGATTCAGTGACTGGGATAGTGGGTGTGGGTGTGTTGGAGACTGTGAGATTGGCACAGTATAGAGAGGGTTTAGGGCTGTTGTACATAGGGTCGCTATGATTTGCAGGCGACCGACGGCACATAACAACAACAACAACAACAACATACTCCTCCAAATTGGGTCCTTCCTTCTTCTAAGTAAGAATAGACTCTTCTGTGTAAGCTTGGTGGGAAAAATTGCTGCCCTGTACGTGCTCACCAAGAAATCTGGAGAACAACCACTTGGCCAACTGACTGGAAGAGATCGATATTTGTTCCTATCCCAAAGAACGGTGACCCAACAGAGTGTGGAAACTATAGAACAAGCTCACTGATTTCACATGCAAGCAAGATTTTACTGAAGATTATCCAAAAACGACTGGAACAGCACATCAGCAGAGAACTACCAGAAGTCCAGGCTTGGTTTAGAAGGGGTTGTGGTACTAGGGGTATTGTAGCTGATGTCAGATGGATCTTAGCTGAAAGCAGAGAATACCAGAGGAATGTCTCTCTGTGTTTCATTGACTATGCAAAGGCATTTGACAGTGTGGATCATAACAGACTGTGGCTGACTCTGAGAAGAATGGGAATCCCAGAACACTTGAACATTCTAATGCGAAACCTATACTTGGACCAGGAGGCAGTCGTCAGAACAGAGCAAGGGAACACTGCATGGTTCAGAATTGGGAAGGGCGTACGCCAGGGATGCATCCTATCTCCATACCTTTTCAACCTGTATGGAGAACAGATTATCCGGGAGGCTGGGCTCTATGAGGAGAAATGTGGGGTCAAGATTGGGGGACGATTTATCAACAATCTGTGTTATGCAGATGACACAACCCTGCTTGCTGAAACTGAAGAGGACCTGAAGCACCTGCTGCAGAGGGTCAGGAACTGCGGCCTCCAATATGGATTGAGGCTCAGTGTCAAGAAGACAAAGATTCTCACCACTGGATCAATTGGCAGCATCAGGATGGATGGTGAAGAGATTGAGATTGTACACAGCTTTAGTTTGCTTGGCTCCACAGTCATCACTCTTGGCACCCATAGCCAGGAAATTAAAAGGTGCATTGCCATGGGAAAGTCTGCTGTTAGGGACCTCTCCATAGTACTGAAGAGCAGTGGTGTCTCCCTGGAGACTAAGGTGCATCTGATACAGGCCATGGTCTTTGCAATCACTTGTTATGCATCAGAGAGTTGGACAATGACCAGGGAGGATAGAAGGAAAAGTGATGCCTTTGAGCTGTGGTGCTGGAGAAGAGTATTGAGAATACCATGGACTGCTAGGAAAACAAACAGATTTGTCCTGGAAAGGGTTAAACCGGGTGGCTCCTTGGAGGCAAGGATTCTGAGGCTCCATCTAACATACTTTGGACATGTTGTGAGGAGAGACCGGTCCTTGGTGAAGGACATCATGCTTGGGAGGGTGGAGGGATGGCGCAGGAGGGGAAGGCCCTCTATGAGGTGGATTGATTCTGTGGCTGGGGTAATCGGGATGGGAGTGTCAGAGACAGTGCGATTGGCACAGGACAGAGCGGAGTTTAGGGCTGTTGTACATAGGGTCGCTATGAGTCGCAAGCGACTCGACAGCACATAACAACAACAACAAAACTATAAAGGGAAATGTGAGGAACAAAATGGTGCTAATCTGTGGTTCACTGTATAAAATAATTTGGGAGCATAGAGTTAAACTAGAAGAGGTTTCATATTTATTCATAAGGGAAGGTGGGGAATTAGAGAAATGGCCTGTCTTGAAAGGATTTTTATAATTGAGTGACTCTCCAAGGTGGCTGCTGTTGCAGAGTCTTTTGTGTCAAGAGATAGGACATATATTGGAATGGGGTATGTGTGTAGTATAGCAAGATCTTGTAGTTCAGGTCAGCTCTCAGTCATTAGAGTGTTTCTGCACATGCTCAAGGATTGATTAGAACTGGTCTCACCGTAGACTAGATTTTCATGAAGTTTATCTCTAGAGAATAATTTCTTAGTCCAAGATAGGGTTGGCAATAACTATCATAATGGATAGCAGAGTTTAAGGGTTTATAGGATAGGAAGTCCCAAGATAGGCCTTAGTGTCCTAACTCAAGCTCTGTAAGTCAGCAGATCTCACTGCAGCCATCTTGTATCAGTCTTCTGGTCCTTAACACTTGTGCCACTGCCACCTTTGCTATACTGTGTGGTCTCTGACAGTCTTCAGTATTAATGCACTCACACGTGTACGTGTGCGCGTGCCCTCTCTTTCTGGCTCTCATGCTCTCGCTCTCCCTCTCTTTTGGGTCTAGGATGTTCTCAGTGCAGGGATGCCAAGTTCAAAGAACAAACTTTACCCTTGACCCTTATTAATGGTAGTAATGTTCCCCTCATGCTCTGTGGATCTAGTACTTTAAAACCTAGCAGGATGACAAAACTGATAACTTGATAACTGATACTCTTGATAACCTGTGGGTGCCTTATTTACCAAGTTGCTTTCCAATCTCTGCTAGTTTAGTGAATTTTGTTTGCATAGTCCCAGACAGACACTTTGTCTGAATTAAAGACTAGAGCTCACTCGGTAGGCCATATAAAATCTGCAGGAAGGCATTTCATGCCCTATACCCCTAAAAATAACAACAGCAACAACAACAAATAGAAACAAAACACAGCATTAACTGATGCTGAGAGGTATAGTCATATTTGGAGCAAAGAGCTTGCCCAACTCATCAAGTATTTAGTTGAAATATATCTATGCTGTTTCCTTTTAAAAAAAATCTAATTAAGACATACACCTTTATCAAACAGTAATTTTGGGTAAGACGCTTAACTAGAGTTTTGCTACAACATGGGAGGCATAGTCTTTCCAAAACAGCTTTTCAGGCATCTCTTTCTCCTTGTTCTGTGAACATTCAAGTGCCCAACAGACAGTTTGCTGCTGCTACAAAGCCTGTCAGAAAACAACAAAAAGGCCCTAAAGAGAAAACTGTAGAAGAACTAAAAGATGAGATAGAAAAAATAAAGTCTTATCGCTACATGGAAGGTCAACCTGAAGATGATGTCTATTTAAAACGCTTATACCCAAGACAAATATATGAAGTGGACAAAGCTGTTCATCTACTTAAGAAATTTCAAGTACTGGACTTCACTTATCCAAAGCAAGGCGTTTATCTTGATTTGACACTTGATATGTCTTTACAGAAGAAGAAAAGAGTGGAGCCATTTGCCAGTGTTCTTAGCCTTCCATACCCATTCAGTTCAGAAGTCAGTAAAGTTGCTGTTTTCACAGGGAATGCATCACAGACTAAAATAGCAGAAGAAAATGGAGCTGTTTTTGCTGGAGGAACTGATCTGATTCAAAAGGTTTTGACTGATGAAATTCATGCAGACTTTTATATAGCTGTTCCAGAAATAATGCCTGAGCTTAATCCACTAAAGAAGAAACTAAATAAAAGATTTCCGAAGTTTACTCGAAGTAAGGGAGATTTTTTTCTTTTTTCATTATTTCAATATCCTGTCAGTAACTCTGTTCATTTAGCATGTAAAATTGCAAATATTGTGTTCTATTATTCAAATATTATAAAATCAAAACAGAATAAAATAATATAAAATAATAAATATAAAAAAACTAAAAGGAAGGAGGAATAATTTTGAACATACAAGTAGTCTTTGTCTTACAATATGTTCAGACTACAACATAATAAACTTACATCCTTTTTTGGTTTGTGGATGGTGCTTTA
>NW_006399866.1:621227-657335 GCF_000299155.1 Elephantulus edwardii | reverse complement strand
ATAATAAATATAAAAAAATCTATGTTAAAAAACAGTAATTTTGAACATACAAGTAGTCTTTGTCTTACAATATGTTCAGACTACAACATAATAAACTTACATCCTTTTTTGGTTTGTGGATGGTGCTTTATACCATTAGTAATACTACTTAACAGTGCTGCACAAAATTTAATGTCATTATCCTCAACTTTTTACTCACAGGTGTTTAAGGATTGGATTATAAAGATAATTATAATAAAAGGCAATAATATTGAAAACTGAAATTAAAACAACCTTCAACTTACATCAGAACAGACTTACTCTGACTTAAAGTGGAGTTCTTAGAATGGAACCTCATCATAAGTCAGTACATATAAACACGATAAAATCTTTCCACAGATGTAAAGAGCCTTTTTCAGAGTGTAGAATGTTATCCTTCATATGTACTTAAAGAATTATTCTGAGCCTAAATAAGTAGATAGGAATTTTAATGATAATTAATTAAACTAATATAGACACTGTTTTGTTTTTGAGAAGAAATGGTATTTCTCAACTGATTAGGTGACTTATATGTCCTATCCTGTGAATAGATAGGTTCAAAACTATTTTCAGCACTACTTTGGAGGATAATTTTGTCTTTATTACAGTTAATTTCATGGGTGGGAGAGCAAAATCTAAATGGATGTACTGTTTTGAGTACCAGCGTGAAGTGGAAATTTCCCCAACAGTGTTCGGATACATTACAGGAGCTGAAAAATGAGAACTAAGCAAGAACATGTGTTCCCTCGAGGCCCTAGACATGCACACCCTTTTGGTTTCCCTTTTCTTTTGTACCCTCTTTTTTTTTCCTTCTTCACAATAAAAGGTTTCAACAGCTTTCCTTTTATTTTGAGGGTTTTTAAAATTTTTTAATTAATTGATTTTAATTTCCATTCATTCATTGTTATACTTTTCTCCCTGCCCACCCATCCCCCAATTAGCATTTCTCTTTGAAAAGTTAAAAAAAAAATTCTTTCATTGTTATTCAAACTCTCCCCCCAAGTCCATTCCACTATGCTACCTTCATTCTGGACTCCTGTCATAACAATAATATCTAATCATATATCTCATATATCCCTTTTAAACAGTTCTCTCCCTCATCTGTTTCAATGCATTATATGTTATTTATCCCTTTTCTCAGTCTCCCTCCAACCTCTATGTCAGTCCTCTTTTATAACAGTGGCATAATGCAGTATTTGTCTTTTTGTGACTGAGATATTTCACTCAGCATGATGTCCTCCAGGGTCACCCATTTTGTGTAATATTTCATGAGTTCCTTATTTTTCAGTGCCACATAGTATTCCATTATGTGAATATACCACAGCTTCTCTATCCATCCATTCATTTGTTGATGGGCACTTGAGTTGTTTCCAACTCTTTGCTATTGTGAACAAACCAGCAGTAAACATGGGTGTGCATGTATCTGCTTGGGTGATGGTTATATTTTTCTTTAGGGTATATTCCCAGTAGAAGAATTGCTGTGTAAATGGTGTTTCTATTTGCAACTTTTTGAGAAAATGCTATACAGCCTTCCATAGTGGTTGCACCATTTTACACTCCCACCAACTGTGAATAAGGGTTCCAGTTTCTCCACAACCTTGCCAGCATTTGTTGTTTGGTGCTCTGTTAAATTTTGCTATTGTTAGTCGAGTGAGATGATACCTCATTGTTGTTTTGATTTGCATCTGTCTTAGAGCTAGGGGTTTTGAACATTTCTTCATTTTTTTGGTTGCCATCTGAATGTCTTCTTTGGTGAAGTGTCTGTTCATATCCTGTGCCCACTTTTCAATTGGGTTGTTTACCTTTATCTTGTTGTGGTGCTTGAGTATTTTATAAATTCTAGATATAAGTCCCTTATCTGACATGTCATTACCAAATATTTTTCCCCAATCTGTGGCTTCCCTTTTTACCCTGTTGGAGAAGTTTTTGGATGTGCAGAGGGATTTTATTCTTAGAAGGTCCCATTCATCTATTTTATCCTCTCCTGGTTGTAGATTTTTCAGGATGTTTGGAGGTATGTTGTGTATTTTGAGGTTTTAATAATTATTTTAAAAGCAGTTTGTTTTAATTATTCATTTTGGTTCTCAATGTAAGAATGTATCAGGCTTATTTTGATGTATCTTTCCCCATGCTTCTGGAAAAATAAGTATTTGCCTTTTAATATTTTTTTGGTTAGGAAATTCGACGTCTTCATCAGTATGTCAAATTTGCTGTCCAAGATGTGAATGATGTTCTAGACTTGGAGTGGGACCGGCATCTGGAACAAAAGAAAAAACAAAAGTGAGCACAGTTTTTCATGTCCTATGAGTTGGCATAGAAAATGTTACGCTCTTTTTTTTTTTTTTTAAAAACGTACATTTGGTACATTTGGTTGGTATTTTATTTTTCAAAGAAGAGTTCTAAAACATCACACTAAAGACTGATCACTCTATAAAATCTTATTTATGATACGCCAGGTCGGCAGTAGCACCCAGGTTTTCCAAAGTAGCGAGTCATCCTTTTTCTCTGGTCTGTGAAACCTTCTCATTAGCTGCCTTCTGCTTTTGCTGCATGATCGCAGAATCCCTCTGCTTTCTCTGAGAGGTGGTCAGCAGTCCTCTTTTCTTTTTCCTTTACTAATCTCCTGAGTTTTCTTTGTGCTTTTCTGGCAGGCAAGTTCTCTCTGATTTCTATGGGTCATCCTGACCATCCGATAGAGCCTGGAAGAGAGCAACTCGGAAAATCAATAGTTCCTTCAAACACACTAATACTAGAACTTGTAAGAAAGAGTTTAACAACATATATTAAAAAAAATCCAACACTCATTCCCTTTGACCCACCCACTCTAGAAGTTTGCTGTACAGAATTATTAAGCAATACAGTTTATATAAAAGCATTTGTATTAGAACCTCATTTTTGATGGTGAAAAATTGAATTCAGCCTTATTATCCATAAATAGAAGAGTGGCCAAATGGTCCACATTTTTCTTTCTTGCTCCAGAATTAACAGGGTCATTGAACAGCATGTTCTTAGAAAACAAATTATATTACATATGCTGTATCTCTTACATAAAGTATATAAAATCTTGTAACAGTATTTTTAAAATCCAATCAAAAGTACCATGTATAAAATAAGAAAAACTTCAAAACTCATTGCTGTTGAGTCAGAATTGACTCATATCTGACTTCTAAGTGTGTTTTTGGAGGCTGTAAATTGAATGAGAAGAGATTGCCCATCTTTCTCCAGCAGAGGTTTTGGTGAATTTGAACTACCTAAGAGATACTGTCTTTGGGTTAGCAGCACAATATCCTGCAGACTATGCCACACGAAAGCACACTGGGCAGTCTCAATGTGACTGTGGAGATGTGGGAAAGAGATCAAATAAGTCTATCAAAATACTGATAATTTCCTCTGTGAGGTGGGTTTATACACGCACACGCGCTCTCTCCCCATACATTGTCTAAGGGGAGGGTTTTACGCTGCAGAGAATTAAGTACTTGGACATTTGGGCCCTTTTTTCAGACATTTTACAGCTTGTTTCCCTGGTTCTGAATTCAGTTTAACTGAATCTGTGTGTGGTGTTTCCTTGCAAGGGAGATACTGTTTTGATCTGTCAGCATGAATCTTCTACTTGACGGCTGTATTTCTCTGTGCCTAGTAGGTGTTTGGCCTAGTGAATAAGGAGCTGGTTTGTCATTTCAAAGGCAGACAGTTCAAATCCACCAGCTGTTCCTCAAGAATATCTCCTCCTCCTATGAGATATGCAAGCTGTACAAGTTGGCTGTGAGTCAGTTCTGACTCGACAACACATAACACCATAATTAATTAGTAAGCTTTTCAAAAGTACCTGATATCAGTAAAGAAGCCAGATTTTCTTTGTTATGTCTACCCATGGTTTTACTACTCCTAGAATTTTCTATTGACATGGAGGCTGCGACAGTGTATTCAAACATAACAGTTATGAGAATGGCATAGAACTGGTAGTGTGTGTTTCTGTTGTGTACAGAGCCGTTATTAGTTGGAACCTACTTAACAGCATTGATAACAAGAAAAATTATTTCTAAAGACTTCAAATTCTTACATATAAACAATTCCGTTTAAATAACACTTCTCTATTTTAGACCCTCCTTTCAACAGTATGTGTATTTTTCCTGAAATGCTTGTTTTAAATGCTTGTTGAACTACTGTTACCACAAGAGGCAGTTCCTTACCTGGCTCTGCACTATTCAAGGAGGTAATGAATGGGGAAAGAGGAACTAAACCAAAAGTTTTTGTTTAGTGTGAGCATTTTTTATTCCATGATTAGTGCTAAAGAGGCAAAATATACATCTTGACAGAGTGTTGATCTTTGTTTCTTTTTGGTATAGTTTTCCTTTTCAGTTTTTTCCCCCAAATTAATACAATTAGAAAATTTTTAAAAATTATAGTCAAGGTGCTCAGGGATTTATTATAAAAATCAGTAACTTCTTTACTTATTCCTCTCTAATACCTGCTTTCCAGAGGCAATTATAGTTTATCTTTCTTGTATTAGTTCTTTAATGTAGGTTAGCTCCTAAACATTAAATTGTGTGTCTCCCATTTTTTTTTCCTTTTTGTTTTTTTGAGATGAATTTAGAATTTAGTAAGAGAATGCCAAGGCTAATTTTCTACTAAAAATTATACCTAACAAGTCAATAAAAACCTATAGCATATTTGACAATTTCTATTTTATCTGTAGGGAGTTGTGCTGTTAACCTAAAAGCCAAATCTCTCTAGTAGTTTCTACAAGTGCATATAGGAAGAGATCTCCTCCATGTTAGTGTCTACTATTTTTTGACAGTGGTCGGAAGAAATGACTGAGGCTTCTAGTGGATCCCTGCTATTTTGTTTGTTTTCTTTCAGTTACATATAATTTACATACAGAAAAAAACCCCACATATTCCAAGTAGAAATCAAGTGGCTATCCTCTAATATTTATTTCCCTCCTTTCTCACTCCTACCTTGTTTTTTCTGGAAACCCCAGACGTCCACCTGGCTAGTTTGTGCTGTCCTTGGTCACACGCATGTCCTGCGTATTCTAGGCTCCTCTCTCCTCATGAGACTTTCATTCACTTTTTATCATCTAATACTAATAGATGTAGGTTTTATATTGTGGAGGGCTTCCTTTATTGAAAACCTTCATGTTAAATTCTTTTCCTGTTTCCATCAACAGACGCTTGCTTGTACCAGAGCGAGAGACACTTTTTAACACCCTAGCCAACAACCGGGAAATCATTAACCAGCAAAGGAAGAGGTTGAATCAGCTAGTGGACAGTCTCCAGCAACTCCGTCTTTATAATCAGACCTCCCAGTGGAGTCTCCCGTCAGCTGCTCCTCCTGAGAATAGCACTTACAGGTCTGTGAGGAAAATTGACCTGTTGCACTAAGTAAATATGGTTGCATGAATAATTTGTGCTAGTCATAGAAAGGTTCAGATGTAAGTTTGTATTGACTCTCCTGTCTGTCAGCTATGGGGTCTTGGTCAGATTCTTTTACCTTCTTAAGTTTTTATTTTCTTTTTTTAAAAAAAATGAGGAGGACAACTATGTCATGCAATTGTTAAGAGTTGAATTAAGCTTGTTTCACACCACAATTGTGCCTGAAGAAGTAGCTGCTCATTAAATGATAGCAGATTCTACAGTAATGGTAGTAGTAGTATTGCTTGAGGGGAACAGGATGACTTACTGGTCTTCCCTGCCTAGGTTTGTCGTTTTGCCTGAGTGGAAGCTTTCAGTCTCTGGTAGTAATCAAGGCAGTGCTGTGTTTCTGCTTTTAGGGCAGCTGCCTAGGGTTTGTTGGGTTTTTTCCCTTTCCACTGAAGCACCACTGGAGTTGTCTGTGATGTGAAGGTTCTGTATAATGTTGAGTTTGTTGTTCCTGGGTGATTAGATTGAATGTTTCTGCATTGACATTGCTCTCATCATTTGCATTTATATTTGGGATGATAATATGCTTTCCACATCCTCAAATTTTTCAGATCCTACCTTGTTGTTATATAACATTATCCTGTTTCAGTTTTGACAGTGAGCTTGAAAGCCTTCGCAATGCTTTGTTGAAAACCACCATAGAATCTCACACTAAACCCTTGCCCAAAATACCAGGTAAATGCATTTACCTTAGTCTTTTGGCTCTCTTTCTTCTCTTCTCTCTGTTGACATCTTAAGTGCTTACCAAGTCTTAAGTATATATTTATGAGTTTATTAATTTCTTGCAGCTAAATTGTCCCCAGCAAAACAGGCACAATTGAGAAACTTCCTGGCCAAGAGAAAGACTCCACCAGTAAGATCCACTGCTCCAGGTAGTGAAATCTAAACCTCTTTTTTTTTTTTTTTCTTCACATAAACCACAAAGTATTTGCTTGGAGGAGAGAGGGAGTGAAAGTGTATATGTTTTCACCCTGGTCTGAACACTGGAATAAGAAACTGTTTATCTATCTATCTATCTATCTATCTATCTATCTATCTATCTCAGTGAAGCAGCTCAAGGTAGTTCCTTAGGTCTTTTAAACTGTTCATAGTCCTCTTGTTGTTACATCAGTGATTCCCAAGGACTTCTGGGAGGCTGAGCTGACTTTAGAGATTCTAACATTGCTTTAGCCAGGAAGGTTTACTTGTTTTGTATGGGTTTGGAGTAAGATGATATTTGGAAAAAGACTTCTCAAGAAAGAAGTAAAATCCCTACTGATTACAGAATGATTGCTGAAAATAAGCCTTGTAATTGATACAGAACACTTAAAGCTATACTGTTCTCTCAAAACTGGGACATTAGGTTTATACAGCAAAGATTAGAATTTAATTTTTGTTTTTCTTTTTTTAATCACTTTCTAGTATTCTCTTTTTGGAAGCAGGAGTGGTATCCATTTCCTAAACAACATGTCTCTGGAAACTATAAACTTTGATAAATGTTGATAGTTACGAAAAGATGTCAGGCCTTTTGCTCATGGGGTCGTTATGAGTCATGCTCGACTCAATGGCAATCAAAAACAACAGTTGATTTAAAAAATTTGCCATTGAATTATCTTCATAATTGGCTCAGTTTGGGAGTTTTTGGTTGTTTTTTAAAAACATACTTCACTTTAGGGATGTCTGGTGGCCTAATGGCAAGAAGTATTGTTGCCATTTTACTGTCAATGATATTCTTTTGATGAAGTTGTTGTTCTGTGACATTGTGTCAGGACCATCTGGTAGCTGAGAGACTATAAATCATAGGAAAGAGGAGATTGCTCATCTTTCTCCCCTCTAGCAGCTAGCTAGTATATTTGAACCACATGCCTTTGGGTTGGCAGCATACCACCTTACAAACTCAGGCACTAGAGCCCCTTTTAATACAGGGAAATTTCATTTAGAGAATGTTGATAAACATTTTCTTACATAGTTAGTACTTTTTGTTTCCTATTTGAAATCCTCTCTATTTCTAGATGACGAGAAGTAGATCATGTTAGATCTACTTGTTTCCTGGAAGTGATTTTTTTAGGTCCATATATCATAGAATTCATCTGTTATGAGTCCACTTTGGTGATTTTTAGATAACTTACAGACTTCTGCAACTCATACCACATTTTAATTTTAGACTATTTCCTTTACTTCAAAAAGTTTTCTTACATCCAGGCTACCACTTGTCAGCATTCTTTTTCTATAGATTTATGTTTTTACATATAAATGGAATCATTGATGTGTAGTCATTGTTTTCTGGGTTTACTTCTTTTACTAGTTTAAAGAATTTGAAATTTTGTCTATGCTATGTACTATCTATCAGTACATTGTTTCTTTTTATTATTGAGTAATACTCTATTGGTGCTGGAGAAAAGTATTGAAAATATCATGGACTGCTTAAAAGACTAACAGGTCTGTCCTGGAGAGGGTAAAATAAAGCCACTTCTTGGAGGCAAGGATTTTGAGACTCTGTATCGCATACTTGGAGCAGGAAGGACCAGTCTTTGAAGAATGATATGCTTGGAAGGTTTGAGGGACAGTGCAGGAGAGGGAGACCCTAGATGAGATGGATTGACACAGTGACTGGGTGATAAGGGTAGATGTGTCAGAGATTGTAAGATTGGCTCAGGATAGAGCAGGGTTCAGAGCTACTGTACATAGGGTCACTATGAATCAAAGTTGACTCAGCAGCACTTAACAACAACAACAACAGTATTCTATTATTTGGATATATTATACTTTGCTTAGCCCATTTTGAATCATTCTTTGTGTGTGAAGTATGGCGTTGGTGTCATTTTTTCTGTTTATGTATTTTATTGTTTCAGCATTATTTAAAAACCTCTCTTTATTGCTTAACCGGGCCACCTTTGATACCATTGATCTCATACTGGTTGGAAAGTGCTAGTACTGCTTTGTTTTAATGTACCAGTAGTAAATAAAATCTCAATAAATCTAGATTCTGGGTGGATATTGTCTGTTATATTAAGCACTAAGCCACACGTGGCTGTTTAAAGGAAAATGAAATACAGTTCGTTTTTCAGTTGCAGTAACCACATCTCACATGCTCAGTATCATATGTGGCTAGTAGCTACTGTTAAAGGAAATACAAATTTAGAACATTCAGTCATCACAGAAAGTTCTACAGTCTAGAGCAGGGCTTGGCAAACTTTTGCTTAAAGTATCAGATAGTATAATGTTTTAGACTTGCAAGTCATGTGGTTTTGGTTTTTGTTTTTTTTAACTTAATTCATTATTTGTTATACAAAATCCACTATATGGTGGCCACAGCTGGAGCCTAGGTCCTCTTCACAGAGAATCTCTTGTGAATCTTTACAAGATGGTCAGTGAATTCCTGGAAGGGAGACTTAGTGAACATAGTCTCTCTCCATAGATCTGGGTTCAAGTAGCTGTAGGTCTTTTTGTATGTTTGACTTTGCCATTGCAATAGGAAAGTATTTCCATAGACAATATGCAAGTTAAAGCATGCCTGTGGTGGTTGGGTTTTTTTGTTTGTTTGTTTGTTTGTTTTAGAGATGATAAAATGTTTTTCCCCCACATTCAGTTGGATCACCTTTCTTGGGAATGGGAACAGATATGGACCTCTTCCAATCCTGGCGTAGACTGGTGAGCACTACATAGACAGGGAACTGCCAGAAGTTCCAGCAGGATTTAGAAGAGACTGTGACACTAGGAATATCATTGCTGATATCAGATGGATCCTGGCTGAAAGTAAAGACTACAAGAAGAATATCTGTTTGTGCTTTATTATATGACTGTGTGGATCATAACAAGTTGTGGCTGATATTGAGAAGAATGGGAGGCCCAGAGCACTTAATTGTGCTCATGTAGAACCTATACCTGGACCAGGAGTCTGTTGTACAAACAGAGGAGAGGAACACGGCGTGGTTGTATTCTCTCTCCGTACCTATTCAGTCTGTATGCTGAGCAAATTATTTGAGAAGCTGGACTCTATGAAGAGGAGTGTGGCATCAGGAATGGAGGGGGACTCATCAATAACCTACGTTACGCAGATGACACACCCTTGCTGTTGAAAGTAAGGTGGACATGAAGCACTTGTTGCAGAAGATCAAGGAGTGCATCCTTCATTATGAATTGCGTCTCATTTCAAGAAAACAAAGATTCTTACCCCTGGATCATTGGGCAACATCATGGTGGATGGAGAAGAGATTAAAACTGTCAACAGCATCTTGCTTGGATCCACAATTAACACCCTTGGTACCAGCAGTCGGGAAATAAGGCGACTGGCAAAATATGCAGTTAGGGATCTCTCCAGATTATTGAGTAACAATGATGTCATTTTGAAGACTAAGGTGTGTCTGAGTCAGGCCATAGATTGTTTCCCATCACTTGCTGTGTATCTAAGAGCTGGACAATAAATAAGGATGATGCCTTTTAGTTGTGGTTTTGGACTAAATGGCCAAAAGAACAAATGGATATGTCTTAGAAAGGGTGCAGCTGGAGTGCTTTTTGGAGGCAAGAATGATGAGACTTTGCCTTATATACTTTGGGCATGTTGTTAGAGGGGCTATTTCTTGGAGAGGACTGTGATGTTAGGAAAGGTGGAGGATCAGCGAAGGAGAGGAAGACCCTCAACCAGGTGGATTGACTACTGCAGGAGGCTCTTGTATGTCAGGAAGCATGAGGATGGCACAAGATAGAACAAAGATCAGATCTTTTGTTCATAGGGTCACTATGAGTTGTACTCTATAGCACCTAACAACAACAAAATGTTTTTAGTTTTGTTTTTAATTTTTATATTGGTTTGCTTACAAAGTTCATATACATTGTATTTCACACTTGTTTATTTGCACTGTAATTGATAAAATTATTCCAAAAATTAATCACCATTAATCAATCACATATCCCCACTATTACCCTATCTTTCCAGATCCCTTTACCCCCTCTTCCCTCTATTTACCAAATTGTGCAAGCCTATGATATCCCTCCTGCCTATCTTCACCCCTCGGTTCCCCCACCTTGGATTCTCGTATACGTATTACTAGTTTTCTGTTTCTACAATAATGGTCTTATACAGTGTTTGTCCTTATGAGACTGTATTAGTTCACTCAGCATAATGCTTTCCAGTGCCTCTCAAGTTATTCAGTAATTTTAAAAATCTTTACTTCTGAGTGCTGCATCGTATTCCATCATGTGAATGTACCACAATTTCTGTGTCCATTCAATTGTAGTTGAACATTTGACTACTTCCATGTTCTTGTGATTGTGAATAACACTGCTATGAACATTGATATACAGATCTCTATTTGTATTTCAGTTCTCATTTTCTCATGGTATATTCCTAGAATTGGAAATGCTGAGTAATATGGAATTTCTATGTTTAGCTTTTTGAGGAAATGCCAAACTGCCTTCCAGAGTGGTTGTACCATTTTATAATCCCACCAACAGTGTATGAGCGTTCCTATCTCTCCAACATTTATTGCTTGCTGTCCTGTTAAACTTTGCCACTACTACTGTGGTGGGATGGTATCTCATTGTGGTTTTTATTTGCATCTCTAATTGACTGTGATTTTGAGCATTTCTTTTTGTTTCTGTTGACCATCTGAATGTCTTACTCTGAAAATTCTTTCCATGTCTTTTGCCCATTTTGTAATTATGTGATCAGTCTTTTTCTTGTGGAGGCCCTATTGTATTTTATAAATTTTTGTTAGGAGACCCTTGTCTGAGATGGTATTGCCAAATGTTCTTTCCCGATGCAGTAGGTTTTCCTTTGACCCTGGTGGAAACAGTTTTTGATGTGCACAGGGATTTAATCTTTAGAAGATTTCATGAATCAATTTTATCCTCTCCTGGTTATGTATTTCTGACTATATTTTTCAGCCTCTTTATACTATGGGTTAGGCCTTCTAAGCTTGGTCACACTTTCTCTCTTATTTATTTATTCCCCCCCCCCTTATGATCTTTATGGTTTTAGGCTTTACCCCTAGATCTCTGATCCACCTTGAGTTGATTTTTGCATATGATGAGAGGTGTGAATCCTCTTTCAGCCTTCTGTCAGTTGTAGACCAGTTTTGCCAATACCGTATGGTGGAGAAGCTGTCATTTTAAAGCATGCCTGTATTTTAATAAAATTTTGTAAAAACATTCAACAGCCCATGGTCATAGTTTGTGAGTTTCTAATCAAGTATTTTATTTTAGCTTGTCATTATTAATGCAGAAATGTAAAATGTTTTACATTTCATGTTAATAGTACAATTAATCTTGTCAAATTCTTACCCCTTAAAGAAAAGTTGATAATTTGATTAGGATTATAAACAATTTTAAGATAAATTTTCAGTAATTGACATCTATACAATGTTGATCTATCAATTCCTAAACATTGGGGTTTTGAAATACTTATTTGGGCTTTTCTTAATTTCTTGTTTTCTCTTGAAGGCATGCATGTCTTTTGTTAGATTCATTCCTAAGAATGTAATGGGGTTTTTAAAATAATCTTTTAATGGTGGGTGTATTTTTGTAGATTCATTTTATGTCGGATATGGTACATATATATTATATTTTTATTTTTTATCAAGGATAGTCACCATCCTCCCTAAACTTCTTAGTCTTTCTGTGTAAACAGTTATATCATCCTTGGAAGCTATTTGTTTCTACCTTCCAGTCTTTATCTTTTATATCTTTTTCTAGGGTAAGACTGCCAATGTAGTGCCCAGTGAAAGTGGTGAGTGGACATCCGAGCCTTGATCTCAAACAAGATATTTTCTATAGTTCTCCATAAAATGTGAGATTTGCTGTCTTTTCTGTCGATAACCTTAATGAATTTAGAGTTTCTTTTTATTCCTATTTTACTAAGTGATTTTTTTTTGTTTAAATAATTTAATCAAATACCTTCTTTGTATCATGTGATGATTTTCTCCTTCCCCTCCCCCAAGGTAGTTTTCTACTTTTCCTATTCTGAATTTTCCTTAAGCAAAGTAAGATTTTTAAAATTTCAATGGGACCCATCTTCCAACGCCAGGAAAGTAGCTGTGTCCTCCGTCACAGCATAAAACTGCATGTGCTGCAGGCAGCACCATTGACATAGTGAGCAGCATAGGCTCCTGTTGTTTGACGGTGCGCACAACCAGTGAATCTTGAATGATTTACCTTCTTCCATCCAAAGCTAATGAATAAGAAGATGAAAGGAGAAATTGAGAAAACTCCTAGGTTATATCAGACATTGATGGTAACATAATGTGGCCCTCCCTATCAAGTCCATGAAGGTGATGAATCTGAGTTCTTTCTTGTTGCTACTCACTTTCAGCAGCCAGGACCTTAGAGATACTACAGAGAACAATGTGATTAGGCTGAAATCAACTTTGTTGGCTCTCTTGTTACCTAGATACTCTGGGGGAAATTTCCAAGCTCATTTAGGTTGGCAGAACACAATTCTGTGCTGTTAGTATTCAGACTAAGATCCTTTGTTGCCTTGATGTGTATTCCTCATACCTTTTCAAACCATAAGTAGCATGTTGAATCCTTCTCATGCTTCAAATCTCTGGTTTCCCCTTCTGTCAAAACCCTGACTTTGTCCTTTGCATAGTTTTTCAGCTTTTAAAGGCTTATGTACTTTGGGCTCACCTGGATAATCCAAGATAATTTTCCTGCTTTAAGATCAACTGATTTGTAATCACAATTACATTTTCACATTCTCTTTTCCCATATAATGTGACATAGCCATGGTCTTGTTATAAAATTCATGGGGATTAAAATTCTGCCTGGCTTCAAGTTCAGACATATATATCAGAGTGTGTTTGAAATCAGATATATCTGAGTTTGCCTTCTGACTCTGTTGCTTGCCAGCAAATTCCCTAAGCTTTTTAAGCATTACCTATAAAATCAGATAATAGTAATTTCTGATATATAAGGTAATTGTAAAGACTATCAGCTATCTACCATGATAGTCACTAACCAAATATGGCTGGTGAACCCTTGAAATGTGGCTAGTACAACTGAAGAATAGAGATTTTTTATTTACTTACTTTTAATTGTTTTAAGTGACAAGAAGCTGCATAGCAATTTCAAATGTGTGTGGTTCAAATCCACCAGCTACTCCATGGGAGAAGGATGGAACATTTCCTCCTGTGCATTAAGTACCTCAGAAAACTTGCCAGAGGGTCAGTGATGGGTCAGTTCTGACTCAGCAGTACATAACAGCAACAAAATGAAATAGCCACACACCACTTTGTCATTGTTGTTAGATATCATTGAGTCAGTTTCGACACATAACTGTACAGCAGAACACTGTGCAGCCTTACACCATACTCACAGTTGTTGCTATGTTTGAGCTTGTCATTGGAACCCCTGTGTCAATCCATCTCATTGAGGATCTTCCTATTTTGTTGGGATTTCTTTCTCCACAGACTGGTCCTTCCTGATAATATGTCCAAAGATAGTGAGACAAAACTCACCTTCCTTGCTTTGAAGAAGCGTTTCAGGATAGATTTGCTTACTCTTCTGACAGGCTGTTGAATATTTTGTCTTCTCCCCCAGCCCTGTAGACAAAGGCATCACATCACTTCTTCCTTAGTCATTTTTCAGCTTCCACCTGCATATGAGGTACTTGAGAAGACCATTAACTCGAGTCTGGAGCACTTTATTCCTCCAGGTGACTTCTTTGCCTTGTGTTACTTAAGAGAGATTCTTTGCTTCCGTGGACATTACCTGTGGATCCAAATAGAACGAAATACTTGATAACGTTTATCATGCTCTTATTTACTGATGCCACTGCGAGGATTTTTGTTTTCTCTATGTTGAGATACAATCCATTCTTTCAGTGTTCTGGTGGCCTAGTGATAAGAAGTTGCACTGCCAACCCAAAAGCAGGCAGTTCAAATCCATCAGCTGCGTAGAAGGGAAAAGATGCACAGTCTCCTCCTATGCAATTTACAGCCTCTGGATACCCACTACAGTGTCAGCCTTGAGTGGATTCTAACTCAGTGGCACATAATAAACCATACTTTGCTGTTCATCAGTAAGTTCTTTAGGTCTTTTGAGTACCAAATTAGTCAGCACAGTTCCAGCATTTACCATTGATTCTCAGTTACATTTGTGTATATTTACAGTATAATAAATAAAGCCTTGCAAAATGATGTGTGCCTCTAGAACAAATAAGTCAATAATTACTAGCAAAGCTGCTGTAAATAAGAACATAGATAAGAATACTCCCTCATTGGTATTAAATCGAAATGACTCATAGCTGCCACTCCAGTGAGTTTTCTGAGTTTATAAATCTCCTGGAAGGAGATTGCCCTCTTTTTCCTGCAGAGCCACTGAGGGATCCTAACTGCCTGAGAGGCTCGGTCTTTGAGTTAGCAGACAACTCCCTGCCAGAACTGCCTTGGTTAGGAACAAAGGAAAGTTTATTTACTTTCCAAAGCTGATGGTTCTGGTTTTCTTCCTGTCAGTGTATAGATTATAATAATAGACAGAATTCTGTAATTCGTGGTACAAAGTAATAAGGCTTTAATTTTACTTTGTAGTTTATGGAAGCAAGAAAACAAAAGGGAGAAAAGACCAGGATACAAGCCCGGGAACTTAATTTTTGGACCAGATTGATTCAAGAGAGTCAAAATATTTATTTGGAAGTGTTTGAGACACTCTGGACTAAGCACATTCTGTCTTTTCCAGTTTACTTTAAACTTGTTTTATTGAAATTTATTATTGGTAAGCGACAGCAGTGGTGTGACTGCTCACCTTGCTGTGGAAGCTTGTCTGTTAACTTTCCTAGTATGTTGTTGTTATTCTGCTGCAGAAAGTTCTAGTGAGGGTATGAGATTTCCTGCTGTACAGCAGCACTCATTCCGTCTCTCGCTTTCTTCCAATCTTTTCATTGAGTGAAATGTTCTTGTTCTACAATAGCTCAGGTTCTCAAAGCTCATTTTGAGCAAAGACTCAAAGCTATTTTTTTGTTCACATTTTATAATAGTTTCTTCCACTTAAAGTGAGTAATAGTTTAACTCTTTTACAAATTGACTGTTTTCTCTGTTGACAGTGAAAATGATGTATCATTGACCTTGAGTTTTTAAGTTATCTAAATTATGTTTTGTTTTGGACTTTGTAGCCAGCCTCTCTCGATCAGCCTTCTTGTCTCAGCGATATTATGAAGACTTGGATGAACTCAGCTCAACATCATCCATTTCCCAATCTTTGGAAAGTGAAGATGCCCGAGTATCATGTAAAAATGAAGATGTGGGGGACCAAGTCCCTAGGCACGCCCCCGTGGCTCGCACATCGTCTGTCCAACTCAATACCTTGCCCCATACAACTCTTTTTGGTAAATCTCAGCTGAGTCATGGTTCTTCCCCTGGCGTGATAGGAACTTCAAGTAAGTAAAGAATGAGAAAGAAAATGGTATTTTCCCCCCTTTGGTAGAATTCTAATTATCGAAGAAACTGTAAGTACAGTAATATCATGAGAATAAAGTTGATGGTTTCATCCCATTTCTGCTAATATTAAAAGTGTAAACGACTTAATTCAGAAGATTTTCATTGAAAGAGGACAGATGAGAAAGAAGATATTGGAAGTTAATACATTTGCAAGGTTTCAGTGTTGAGTCTGTTCTGTACTTTAAAAACAGGTCTGTTTCAGAAGTGAAAGAAGGAGGCTATTTTAATTTGCCCTCAGTCTACAATAGCATCCACATATAAATCCTTGCTTCCTTTAGTCTTGATTGTAGCTGTGTTCTGTCACACAGTCCACCAACCATAGTGTTCCTTGCCAGAACTGTTTCATGGAAGTGGACTTGGATTATGCTGTTGTTTCTCCATGACAGAGTGTCACGTCCTGTCATGTGGGTGACTTCTAGCATAGAACAAATACTCAGGATTGTGACGACATATGAGAGTGAGTAGATTTTCTGAGAGGTGAGCAGACAATTGATCTATATTAACATCAGAGTTATATCCAGTATCAGAGGGAATGATCTTCCAGAGTTTTTTATCTACTAGTGGAAGTGGACCAGGGAATTGACCTTGGCATCTTTGAGAGATGCAGGTGCCAGTCTGTTGACTACTACTTTTCACCTTAATGCTTAAGAAGTTTTTATTTTCTGTATTTTGCCTGCACTAGATATGGATTATTTACTATTAATAACTTTTGTATATTCCTCCTCTCTGACTCACTCTCTCACTTAATCTTTCCTTTTCATTTAGTGTCTACATCTGCTAACAAAATTATCCCTCAAGGGGCTGACAGCACAATGCTTGCAACCAAAACCGTGAAGCATGGTGCGCCGAGTTCTTCCCACACCATCCCAGCTCCTCAGGCAGCTGCAGCAGCAGCTCTGAGACGGCAGATGGCCAGTCAGGCACCAGGTAAAAACTAGAGACTGTATATGAGCTGTCTTGGGCCAGGGTAACACACACAAAGCTAGTCCTTTCTCCTGCCTTTCAGAAGTGACTGATATGATAACACATTCTGCTTTTCAGAAGCAATGCTCCAAGAAGGGCAAGAACTAGGTCTGAAATGTTTTCCTAGTAAGGGGAGTTAGTGAGCTACTGCCTTAAGTTAAATGGTAAATATTTTTTATGAAGTTGATAATTACCAGTAATATTAGAATTATCTCTCCTATCTTTTTTAAAATTTCTTTTTTTTGTGATTTGTATAAAACTCAACGAAGCAAATTAATTTTTCATTCAACCATTCATTCACATTTTGTTGTATAACGTTAATTTTAATACTCACAGTATAATTGAACTTTCCCCTGTTCTTTATAATTCTGATTCCCATTAATCCGTCTATGCCTCTTTCTTTAGTGATACTGTACTGATCATCCTCTTACTCTATATTGCTTTCCCCCATTCTCACGTGGATCTTAGGGATCCCAACAACTCAGTGAGGTGGATATTAGTATGCCCATTTCCCTTTTTTTCCCATTTCACTTTTGAGTCACCTAAGGTCCAGAGCTCAAGTAACCCACCCAGGGTTACCTGACCAGTAGGTGGCAGAACCTAGACATCAACCCCATGCTCTTTGTATTGTAGGACAGGCAGCTTTTTCTTAAATGATTAAGTTGGATATTATAGAAGAATGCTCTAATGAACTAGTCAAAGCTAACATTTTATGCACAATCATGTTTATTGCTGTGTTTTTCACAATAGCAAAGAGATGGAAACAACCCAAGTGCCCATCCAGAAACGAATGGATAGAGAAATTGTGGTATATTCATACAATGTAATATTATGCAGCACCGAAAAACAAGGCACTCATAAAAAATATTATACAAAATGGGTGACCCTGGAGGACATTATGCTGAGTGAAATATCTCAGTCACAAAAGGATAAATACTCCGCAGTGCCACTGTTATAAGACAGAACTGACATGGAGGTTGGGAGGAAACTAAGAAAAAGGGGGATAAATAAGATATACTGCATTGAAACAAATGAAAGAACTTTAAAAGGAATATATGATTAGGAATATTTGCATGACAACAGTCCAGAATAAGAGCTGCATAGCAAAGTGGACTGGAGGAAGGGGGAAAGAAATGGTGCAACAATGAAAGTTGTTTTTTGGTTTTTTTCCAATAGAAAAGTGAACTAGAGGGAAAGTAAGGAGGAAAATGTGCAACAATGAGTGAATTGAAATTCAAGTTCTCTATAAACTTTCATTAAAATAAAAAATAAAAACTGGATTCCTCCAAAGGAAAGAAAACAGGAAAAAAACCCCAAACCCCAGCATTTTGTCAGTAGTTTGTAGTTATCTCACATATCCACATTAGGATTTATCAGTCTACATAGTTGAACTTAAATATTTCAGTTATCACTTGTTCAACATGTAAGAGCTAGTGATTTCAACCAGAGGTCATTTTACCTCTTTACCCTGCCATTGGAACACTTGACAAAGTAAACACTTCTGTTTGCCACAACTGAGTTGAGGCAGGGCATGGGGAGGAGGGAGTTGTAGATAGAAGCCAGGGATGCTGCAAAAAATCTTAAAGTATACAGCAAACATGTGATTTACCAGCTGAAAATGTCAATAATGCCAAGATTGAGAAATCTTAGTGTAAGTGAAATATTTCCCTTTTATTTTTCTCTTTCTCTATCATAGCTATAAAATCTGAACCAAGCTTATAACTGACAGCAGATATACAGAGTCTGTAAATCACGTAGGAAGAGATTGTCCATCTTTCTCTTTTAGAGCACTGGTGGATTAAATCTTAGTTCATTTTACACTTAGGAGTCTAAAGACATATCACAAACTATGCCACCAGAACTCCTTATCAATTTGGACAGATTTTTAGAAAGATGTGGTTTAGATGAGAGAAAAAGAAGAATTGACATTATATAGTGATAAAGAAAAGTTTATTATTAAATCACCTAAAGAATTATTAAAGATCAAAACAAATAAAGGTGCCTTTGAGCCTTCTGAAATGGAATCCTTTAGTGTTTTCTTTTAATTTTATATAGACTAAACAGAAGTCTTACATTGTGCTGAACAGGCCCAAAATAAAGCTGATGGAGTTAAAAAGTATTCCAGAATTTAAAATTGCTCTACTGTCAGCAAAAGGTAGTGTGATCTCTTACTATCATTTTGAAAGAAAAAGTTACAAAAGAGTAGGCACCTTTGAATGTGAAACCTGAGTTCTGCAGTCTTCAGTAAGATGTCCCTAGTCCTGTCGTGTAAAGGAGAGAATGAAAGAGTTAACCACAGACAGAACATTTTACTTGGTAATGTATGCTTCTACTTTTCCCAGAAGTATCCCAGAAGAGATCCGAGAGCATTGCTCTGACTTTTTTAATAGTTAATTATAAGATGTCATTAGCTCTTTTAGAATACATTTTAAATTGTGTTGTTAAACATAATTTGAAATGTGATATTTTAATATGTTGTTGTTGTTAAGTGCCATTGAGTTGTAGACAACTCATAGCGACCCTATGAATGAAAGACCTGAGCACTATTCATAGAGATTCCAGAGGCAAGCTGTTTCAGAAGTGGGTGCCACTCCTGCTTCCAAGCTTGTTTTAATCGGGAAGCTCCAGCAAACACTGTTCACCATGGGTAACTATTATCACATTTGGCACATGAGTGTCACAGTGTTTAGCATCACAGCAACCATGAGTTACCTTTGTATAGCAATGCACAGACGAGTGCTATACCACCTAGAAAAATGTTTGACAAAAAACAATTTAAGCCAGGCCCTAGGACCGCAGATTAAACTCACCCACCTTGGGCTTGGTAACTTAACTTTCTGTCCACTAGACCAACATAGCTCTCTCTATGTGATATTTTAATACATATATAACATTTTAAACTCTAGTGTTGTCATACATGGTGGCGTTGAGGTAGTAAATCATTTGGGAAGAGATTGTCCATCTTTCCCCTAGATTGTCCATCTTTCCCCTAGAGGGTAGCTGGTGAACTCACACTGCATACCTTTGATTTTGCAGCACAGCTTCTTACCACCAAGACACCCTATGAACCTGCATCATCCTCATGGTTTCTTTGTTGCCATTCCTTAATTCTGCCTCTTGGCTTTTTGCCTAAGCTCCATTTTCCACATTTTATTCAAGTGTCTGTCTCATGGGTGGTGGGTTCTTTGAGAGAATTCATTTGTACTCTTAGCACCTAGCCCAGAATTTGGCATATAATAGGCGCATGTGAAAGAGTAAATACATGAATGGTAAAAATTTCAAGTCTCTTGCTCTTCATTAGCCCTTTGCTTCCTTTTTCCAGGATGAGCCAGCATGTGATCCTCATACCTCTGCTTTAGAAAAGTTAGGCAGGGAATTCTTTTTCATGACACTGGTACATATGATTAAATTGGATGGAAGTTTATTCTGTTATTTCTTGTAAATGGATTGAGCCAGATGCTTTACTGAACACTGCTCTAGAACTACCTACAGTAGATTTCCTTTATGTAATAGGTTGTGAACTACCTGAGTTCATGGTCTGGTAATTCATTTATGTATAGCTAAGATTTCTGACCTTTAGTAGAATTAACATACTTCTCTTTCCTCTGTTAAAATAGCTGTAAACACCTTGACTGAATCCACTTTGAAGAATGTTCCTCAAGTGGTAAATGTGCAGGAATTGAAGAATAATCCTACAGCTCCCCCTGCAGTGATGGGGTATGTTACTATTTTCCAGTTGGTTTGGGTTTTGTGGGGGAAAAGAAAAAACAAAACAAAAAACCAAACAAACAAAAAAACAGTAAATGATACTGTAATAAGTCTGAGCTGCCTATAGGATGCAGCATTATTGCTGCCACAACGTAAAATTTTTTTAAATAAAGCCTGAGGTGTTAAAGAGAGATGTATAGTCAATCCTGTGTACACAATTTGGTGTATATGAGATTGCTTCTTCTGCTTGACGGTAGCAGTTGCTGCCTCGAAGTCTGTCTTCGTGATGTATGTTCAGTTTGCTCTTTGCCTAGTGTACATCTGCAGATTAAGGTTAAATCTGGGTGTATAGTTTTTGTTAGGTTGGGGCTTTTTTAATGCTTAGTGTTCCAGAGAACTTTTGAAAATCCCAAAGTATCAACTATTATAGACTTTTGATTCAGATAATTGAGTGATGATCTTGACATTGATTATCTTCTCCCTTGCTTCTATGCATTTCTCTTCTGGCAGGTTTCTTTTTGTATGAAAAAAAAAATCTTAGTAAAGACAGTGGCTAAGTTTAGAGACATACCCCCTCTACACTCCCCCGTCTCTCCCACCTTATCTCCAATCCAAGTATAAGGGCTAGATCCTTGTTACTGGACTACATTTGTCTTTAGTCCAAATATTCATTCACAGTTCAAAGTTCTATCCTCTTCTCCTTTTGCTGGGCAGCACAATTTATAGAATATACCTGTGCCCTATTTTGTTCTACACGTTTTAGAGCCATTATCTATTTAATTCAACCACCCTCTTGCAGCATTGGAAAAACTTGAGAAACCTTTCCTCAATTTGTGTATGGAGAGTGTGAAGACCATTGTCATTTAGAGAGTGAACGTATGTGGCCCTGATGAGTCTAGTGACTAGAATAGCAACCACAGACCTTGTGGATTTTCTGCAGTGTGCTAGCTCTCTGCTGCCCTACAGTGGGCCATTCATTTCTGTTTTCACATTATCAAGTGACTCTGCTTTGCAAGTGCACTGGTGGCCTCTCTTTTTTTTCTTTCATCTTGGTCCACTTATTACTGTGCTTGTTCCAGAAATGTGTCCTTCATCTCAGGGCCATCCTAACAGTGAAAACAATGAGCTGACTCACTTTGTGCCTTGATAGTGACCTTGGCGTCTTAGTATGCTTTTAGACCAGGATGGTATTTTGTGGTCATGGTGAACTTTTCAAGGGAAAGAACTATGTATTAGAGAGTTTTGGAATTTTACCAAATTCCTAGTACAAGGAATGCCAAGAAAAGCCACTGAAAGCCAGAATATTATATAAAATGGGAAAATCCAGCTTGTGGTGAAGGAAATCTAGGTTGGCATTTCTGAGCTATGTTAGCTGTTAGTCCATGCTTGAGGGCACCTCTGGGTTATTTCACTGGCCCTTTTCTCAGGCTTTGTTTCCGTAAATGGTTCATGTGAATTTATGTTAGAAGAGCAATTTCACTGGTTGATGGCTTTGTTCCTTTTAT
Source organism: Elephantulus edwardii (assembly GCF_000299155.1). NCBI lineage: Eukaryota > Metazoa > Chordata > Mammalia > Macroscelidea > Macroscelididae > Elephantulus > Elephantulus edwardii. The sequence continues at coordinate 635,306 of NW_006399866.1, read as the reverse complement.
TAATTTCAACAACACCACAATTTAAAGATGCTGCCTTCAATTTTCAAAAGAATAACTATAGTAATATCTGTAAATGTTTTTAAAAACCTTAAATTCTTTCTTTAAAATTATTTTTATTTGAAAAGTTCCTTGTTTTGAAGATAAGAGGAAAACACAGATAGTTAAAATAAGAAAATTAAAAATTATTTGTTATCCCCATCACAAATACATATAATTACTACATTTAAAAGTTTTTTTATGAAAATTGGTTCTTTACGTAGAATTTTTCATGCTACTTTAACTTTTTAGTTTAATCATGAAAAATTTATATCATTAAAAATTCTTATAGAATCCTTTCATGTTTAATATAATGTTGTTTTTGTTGTTATGTGCTGTTGAGTTTCCTGCGACCTATAGCCACCCTCTGTAGAGCAGCTCTGAACCCTGCCCTGTCCTGAGCCAGTCTCACTAATTCTAACATACCAATCCCCATTGCCCCAGTTACTGTATCAATCCATCTCATCTCTGTTCTTCCTCTCCTGTGCTGTCCCTCCACCCTTCCAAGCATGATGTCCTTCTCCAAGGACTGGTCTCTCCTGGTCACATGCCCAAAATATGTGAGACGGAGCTTCAAAATCCTCACCTCCAAGGACAAACTTGGTTTCACCTCTTAAAGACAGACCCATTTGGTTTTATTGGTAGTACATGATACGTTCAAGACTCTTCTCCAGCACCACAATTTGAAGGCATCACTTCATCCCTAGTTATTACCCAGCAAGTAATTGGGAAGACCATGGCCTGGATTAGAAGCACCTTACTCTCTAGACTGACATTGTTTCTTTTCAGTACTCTAGAAAGGTCCCTGACAGCAGATTTTCCCAATGCAATTCGTCTTTTGATTTTCTGACTGCTGATGTTAAGAGTGTTGCTAGTATTTAATAGATCTTTTTTACAAATCTAGTACATTTTCTTGTTTTTACTTTCAAGTTGGAACTGACCCTCTGGCAGTTTTCAGAGTGAAAAAACTGCCTAGGAAGAGATTGTCCATCCTTCTACCGCAGAGCAGCTGGTGGATTTGAACCTTGTGCCCTCAGGATTGCAGTGTACCTTCTTGTCACTAAGCCACCAGTGATCCCTCATGTAAAAGTAGTAAAAATACACTTTATGCTTACTTTATTTGGTATCTAGACATTCATGTAGAGCTGAGTTTTATTTCACAGACTTTTAGGTAATATTTTGAATTTTGAAAGAAATAAAATTTTAAGGGAGCTCTGGTGGCCTAGTGGCAAGAAGCTATGCTGCAATCCCAAAGGTGGGCAGTTCAAATCCACCGAATGTTCTGCTGGAGAAGGAGGGCAATCTCCTTCTATGCTAGTAGGATCCAATTTGATGGTACACAACAATAAGCAAAGAAGGAGGGAGAATTAAAATTTTGCAGTAGAACATCAAATCTCAAAATTCTGTTCCTATTTAAAAAAAAATAATAATTCTGTCCCTATTGAGAAGAAACTCCAAGAAGGAATGAATTCTTTTTATTTTAAAGATTTGTTTGGGTTTTTTTTGTTTTCTCTTTCCTTGATTGTTCACTTTCCCCACTTTTGAACTTACTCATTGCACATTAACTAATAATAACTTTAGTTGCTTTCTCCATTTACATCCACCGCAACTGTCATATATGACTACATGAAGATAGCTCATAATTAGATTTATTAAAATAAAATACAACTGCATTCCTTTTTTTAAAACTTCTATAAAATGTGAAAATCAAGTAAAAGAACAAGTAGTTGACTCCTTTGACAAGAGTTGAATGAGTATTTGTTATTCTTAAAGTAAAAAAAGCACAAACGTACTTGCTATTAGAGCTCCTCTGGCTTATATTGACCTTCTGTCAGCTTTCTGAGACTTTTTTTAATGTTGTTTAAATTGGTTTTCACAGTTATTCACTTATATTATGTTTACATGTACATTGTATATTATACACTCATTGTATATACATTGTGTAAATACATTGCATTTTATGTTATTAAATACTATTGTTCTAGACCTATTATCCTATCTTTTCAAGTCCACAGTGAATTTTTTCTATTCTTTAACCACCTCCTCCTCCTTCTCCTTACGCATCCACCCACTAACCTCTGAGTTAAGGACAATATTTTATTGTGAAATATGGGGTAACTGAGCAAGATGTGTATAAATGTTCAAAAGGGGAAGGGGAAAGGAGAGGAAAGGGTTAGGAAAAGGAGAAGAGGAGACTGTAACTCATGATGGGAGGATATTGACCAGCCTTCTCCTATGGAACTGCTGGTGGAGTCGATCTGCTTGAGACATACAGCCTTTTGGTTAGCAGTATGCTGCGTACTATGCTGTGAAGAGTCTAAAAAGTTCATCAAGAATCGCAAAGAGTCTACATGACATCTTAACGCTTTATAATTCTAGTAAGTCAGATTTATAATGTGTTAAGAGTGCACATCCCTAGAACAGATGTGTGTTTATCTTCTGTCTCAACAGGTAATGTTGATAAAGTAGGGCAAAACAAAGGAAAAGCTTCTGGTGAGGCTTTAAAAGAAAACCAAATACTTGGTTGGACAATGGAGGAAAGGTGGTGTTTTTTATGCAATGTTGAGATTATGCCAAATGTTTGATAAGAGGAAGAACGTGTGTGTTTGTGGTTTTTTTGTTTTGTTTTGTGTTGTTTTTTTTAAGGGAAAGTATTTTCATTTAATTCCATTTATCTTAAGATATTAAGATTAATTTACTGTTTTTATTTTTTTTAAATGCCAAATACAAATTTGAACAATTTTTTCCAATTTCCCTCAAACCCCCCCATCAAATTGTACAACCCTCTTCCCCTTTCACATCCACATCCCTCTGCTTCCAGCCTCCCCCCCCCCCAGATCCTTATACTCATTCTACAATAATGGTTTTTATACAATATTTGTCCTTATGGGACTGAGTTAGTTCACTCAGCGTAATGCTCTCCAGTCCCTCCCAAGTTAGGTAATAATTTACAAAGTTATTGCTCCTGTGTGCTGCATAGTATTCCATTGTGTGCATGTACCATAATTTCTCAATCTGTTCGTTTGTGGTTGGACATTTGGGCTGTTTCCATGTTCTTGCGATGGTGAATAATGTTGCTGCAAACATTGGTGTACAAATCTCATTATGAGTTTTCACCAAGAAAGTGACTACACAATCTTTTGTTAAAGAGATTAAACCCTTGACTGATGGGAACAGAGAAAGTACAAAAAGAATGCCCTTGTTACATGTTCTAGTGCCATTTTCTACTTCCCCCCCACTTCTGTTATCAGCCTTGAACAGGGTGTGTCAGGGTGAATTTCTGATTTTCCGATGATGTCTCTCAGGTCCCTATCACTAGAAGGTCACTTAATCATCCAAAATATGACAATGCTGAATTTGGTTTTTCCATTTTCTCTTGAACATTTCTTACTACTTTTCACTTCTATAGTAAATCTTTGAATATCTTGTTTGGTAGTATAATGCTTTTTCCTGTTTTCAGCCTCGAATCATGGTAGAGAGTTCCTGTATCAAATTAGATCAGTTGGATTGCTGGCTGATTGCACTGAACACCATTTCTCTGCAGGGCTGTCCCGTGACCCAGTGTGTCAGTACTGTGAATCATAATCTTGTGTGTTTGGGGATATAGAATACCCAAGAGATAGAGAGCATTATCACAAGTAAATAGGATGGTAATTGTACTCAATTTCATTCATGCAGGATTTAATTTATCATCAAGACATACCTAAATTTGGGTCCTTCAGAGACGTTTAAATTTGGATAAATTGTAGCTTTCATTTTCTTTCTCATTTCTTCTGTTTGTCTTTGAAAAAGGATAAACTATTTTTATTTCCCTTGTGATTCTAACGAGTGCAAACATCTCTCTAGCCTGGTCGGCTGTGTCTGCTCAGGGATTTCTTAGGTTCGGCAGTTTTGCTCGCACATTCCTTTTCTCTGTCGGAGACTCAGCAGAGGTGCGAGAGGAGCATGGTACTTGTGTACTTGCATGGTAGAATTTCTCAGGGGGACAGTGTTATGTTTTCCAGAGAGATCCACAGTTACAGCTCCTTTTAGAGCTTCCATTAAAAAACAAACAAACAAAAAACCAACAAAAGGGCTTTTTCATTGAAAATAAATGCTTTTGTTTTTTTTCTTCTCAAAATCTGATAACCTGATTGGGAAGTTTCCTCTTAATGAGCAGAAAATTCTGACTTGGGACAAGTAATTTCTGACTCCTAGTGACCCTTCTTCAGGTTCTGAGGCTATACATTTTCATGAGAAGAAGTTCTTTCTCACATGGAGGCTGGTGGATTTGAACAACTGACTTCTCAGTGAGCAGCCCAGTATGTTCTGTTATGTGCCACCAGGGCTCCTTGAATTTCTTACAAAAATTATTAAATTGTTTGATAATTTTGTCTGACAGGACACATAGGCTTTCTTTGTCTTTTCTAGTCCAACTTAATTTTTAATGGAAAAATAAGAACTCTGCATAGAGTTCTGAAAACTGAGGGATCTCACATCAGCTGTCTCTGTACATACCAGTCAAAGCTGTGTCTGACTGAAGACTTTGAAAAGATAAGTTGATGGAAATAACTGTCCAGGAGCCAAGAATGATGCTGTTGCCTGTGATGGCATTAACAAGCGATTACTTAGGTTCTATTACTATACATAACAGAAAAAAAGAAAAAATTTAAAAGCTTCATCTCACATACTTTGGGCATGTTGCTAGGAGAAACTATTCCTTAGAGAAGAGTATCATTCTTGGAAAGATGGAGTTTCTGTGAAAAAGAAGACCCTCAACCAGATGGATTGACACAGTGACTGCAGCAGTGCGCTCAAGTATGTAAGAGATTGTGAAGATGGCACAAGATAAGACAGGATTTGAATTTGTTGTAGGGCTGCTATGAGTCGTACTTGATTTGACGTCACCTAACAACAACAACAATTCCTTGTATAGTATTTAGGGTTACCTGTATGGCATTTTATGTTTTGTTAATGAGAGGTAGTGAGAACTCATTCTACAGATAGCAGGTACACTTTTTATACTGTAGCAAAGGTGCAGGAAGTAAACAGAACGGTGATAAATTTGAATCTTTTGTATACTGCCCTGGTGAGCATGAAACCCTCCTGTCACAGCCCCAGGGGCAGTGGTGCAAGGGCTCACTGCTGGGAGAGGCTGGCGTCTCTTCAGCCAGCACTGTACCACACATGCATCCTCTAAGTCCCGTTGTTTCAGTCTTGGAAATGATCTTGTATATAGTGTGGAACTGGTAAGTCTTCAGATAAGATATTAGTCTTCAGATAAGATATTAGTCTTCAGATAAGAAAACTGCCTATTAAATATTCATTTATTCCCCCCTTAGGATTTAAGAGTAACAAATAAGCCTTAAGGTCACTACTTTATCTTTTGTGCTAATGCTACAAATCAATTAGAGAATTAAGTTCTTCATTTAGAGAACTCAAATGAGTTAAGGTCCCAAGTACTTGTTTTCTGCCCGGGGCAGAGAATTGGCGCACAGTGGGTACGATCTTTGCATAGTTATGCCTCTCACTGAGCACTTGCTTTGTGTCTTTTAGTTCTTCAGTGCCACACTCTGTAGCCAAAACGCCGCATCTGGTGTTGAACCCAATGACTTCTAACCAGCCCAAGCAGGTAACTTTTACTCATTTTTATTTTGTTAACAATCATCCAGTGTCTGTCTTTCTGACTGAAAATAACACTGCTTTAGTCCGGATTTTGTATAATTGAGTTATAATTCTGACAATTTGTTGTATTTCTTTTCCCCTCGGCTCCATCATACCATGTTGGTGTTCAGGGAGTGCATTATCTTGTTTTCTTCTGCAGTTTTGTTTTTCAGAGCTCACGTATTTTTTAGGGATATTAGTTATGTCTAACTTCAGGCTTTTGCTTGATAAATATCACTTACAAAATTTGTTTTGTAGTAAACAGTTAAACAATCCAGAAGAAAATAATAAGTGATAATCAAGCTACCTACTACCTTTGAAACTTTTCCTTAGAAAACATGATTTCTGTGCTGCTGTTAGATCTGTCTCTGAGAGGAGTAGCCTTAGATTGTGTTTGAGATGAAAAATCAGGACTTTCCCATTATGAGTCCTTAAGTAATGACTCTGCTTTTCTTAGTTTGCTATAGCTTAAAATGACATTGAAGCATTTAACATTTGCTAATTCTTTGGGAGGTGTTTATGTTCATCACAGAGGACACATGCTAAGGTATAAATCTTAAAAGAATGAAAGGACACTGAATGGACATTATTCAGTGAACATGGTGGTTTTTTTTCTTCTTTTGGTGATTATAAATAAAAATGTTTGTGTGTTTGCTCGTATTAAACTACCATTTCACATGTTCCTGTATTAGAAAGGATGATTAGTTGTGTAATAGAAATACTTTCTTATATTCTGTTATAGGGGGCACTAATAAATTCCCTAAAGTCTTCTACACCCACACCAGCATCCAGTCCATTATCATCTGGTGACAAAGCTTCAGGTCAGTTTGCATTTTTGTTTCAGAGAAAATAAAGGTAAAAGAAGAACTCTTCAATCAGTTTTATTGCTCTAGATCAAAGAGACAGTTGACATAGGACATCAAGTAAAATGGTTACGTTCAAAGGGCCTCAGCTGATGAAGTCTCCAGGAAATTAGCAATCCTTTCAACAACTGTGTAGAAAACTATATTTGAAAATCTTTCCAAGCAGTGAGTGAATACATTAATTTAAATGCTTGAAAACAGTAACAACTGTATTGTTTTCTCCTGGCTTGCTAAGCATTGAGGGTTTCCAGGAGGAACATATCAAAAAGTTTGCTTAGAAAAAGAATCCATTTGATTCATAGTGACAATTTAAAAGCCAATAAATGGCCAAGTAAGAAAGTTGCAATGTAAGAATGGATAAGATAAATCAAATGAGAAGATTTTGTAATTTACACTGAACACTAACTCCGGCATAATTATTCTTACATGCCTTATTTTTTTAATAATCATCATAGTTGTTTAAGCCAGGCATCCACTTTACTCAAGTTAATGTGAAGTAAATCAGTGCTTTTATGTAAAACTTAATTTTGATGTGCATCCTCAGTGTTGCCTTTCATAGACTTTTTTCATAGGTCGCCTTATTTAGCATGCATTTCCTTCTGTATCAAGGATCTTGTGTCATCTTCAGTATACTATTTTTTTCTCAAGACATAAGATAAATTTAATGAACTGGTAATTACAATAATGCTATCAGCAACAGCATTATAATAGTGTTTTTAGTATCTATAAAAGCATCCAGTTACCTCGTAATTCAAGTACTTTTAAGTGCAAACCTTTGTGACACTGGCTACACTCTTTTTGTGTTGTGGGTTTTAATTTTTAATTATACTTTTTTATTTACAAAATTTTAATATATTGTTTTTTACACCAGTTCCTTCCCATTTCCCTAGCCCCCCTACCCCCTGCTTCAGTATACTATTTTGTAACCATATTTTGAACTCTTAGCTTTCTTTTGGATTCCTGCTCTCAGGTAGATCTTCAGCAAAATTGTGTTTCATACCTTGGACTTCACACATTAACAGCCTTCTTTGCATAATCTCTACCCAGAAATAAAGGCATCCCAATTTCCTGTATAATTAGGAGCTTTCTGCATGCATATTGGCCTTCTCCTCAGTAAATAGTCAGGAGAAAAACATTCCTTGGTAAGCCAAGTAGACATATTGTGAAATTGCCAAAGACTTTAGAATAATTTAGAATTAAATGAATAAATTTGCTTTCATTCTGATGCCTCTTAGATTAGAGAATCTTTTGCCACTTTTCAAGTGTTTAAGTAAGTCAGGAAAACCCAAGGGATTTTGTTTCATTTCATACATGCCTTATGTAATTCGTGTGACTTGCAGAAAAATTTCTGAGATTTATTACTCAATGATGATCATGAAATATCCTTTTACATCTGTATTTAGTTGCTGGAAATTCCAGATTTAAAGAACTTAATTTGGTAGGAAATTTTCCTTTAAAAAATATTTTCTCTATATACCAATTTGTAGTTTGTCCTTATCTGCCACTTAAAATAAAGACCATGTTTCCCTTTCCAAGACTAATATAAATCTACCTTGTACCTTCTTGGTTGTGGGGAGTTCTGATGACCTGTGTAGCAATCTGTGTTGCCAATCCAAGGGCCCAAAGTTTTAAATCACCAGCTCCTCTGCAGAAGAAAGATGGACAATCTCCTGTGTAATATACTGCCTCTAAAAACCTGCTGGATGGTCAGTTAGGGGTTGGTTCCAATGGAAGAGAAGCAAACAGCAGCAGCATCAGTTATAATGGTTGCTTATGACTTCCACTGTGTGAATGCACCTTGCTAAATTTTACCAGTACTCTACCAATAGATTGACATTGTTTCATTTTCATTATTATAAGAAATACTTAATTCATGAACATTCATGTACACATTATGTTGTGTTATAGTAGTTTTTTAAAAATCTTTTTTACTAATATATACCCCATCCATGTTTAAAGAGAAAGTTCATTTTGTTGTGGTTTGGTTTGATTAGATTTTTCTATATCATTTCCTGGTCCTGCCCTCATTGTAGATCAAAAGGACAAATGTTAAAAGAGCATACTCCAAATGATTAAAAGTAGTTGTAGTGAAATTTATTATGGAGAAGATGATGGATTATATTTTTAACTTTCTGCATATCTTTATTTGAGATCAGTTCTGTAATTTTTAAAAAGAGAACTGTTATTTAGGAACTACTTAACATCTACTAGGGAAAACAGAAATATTTGTTGTTACTAACTGTTCTGAGTCAGAACTGACCCATAGCTGATCCTTCAGTGGATTTTTAGAGGCAGTAAATTGCACAGGAGGAAACTGCCTGTCTTTCTCCCTCTGAGCGATTTGTGGGTTCAAACTGTATGTCTTTGGTTTGGCAGAGACTATAAAAACACAAGAGTATATTGTCCCATCTTTCTTCTGGATTCGAACCACTTGCCTTTAGGTTAGCAGCACAACTCCTTATCACTTGGCGATCAGAGCTCCACTAACTATATAAAATCTTTTAGGGAAAATGCAAACATATAGAGAAAGCATATAATTAACCATTAAGCCATTGCTTAGATATTTAGCATCTGAGCCCATTTCGCTGTTGAATTATTTCCTTCAGTATTTATTAATTTTCATTAACTATAAAATATATTATTATATCTATATTGTTGTTGTTGTTATGTGCCATCGAGTCATTTGCGACTCATAGCGACCCTATGTACAAGAGCTCTAAATGCTGTTCTATCCTGTGCCAACCTAGCCATCTCAAACGCACTTATTCCCATATTATGAATATATATCCTATTCATGTATTTAACCTACATTGAATATAAACTAACTTGTATTTTCTCTCTTTTTTTTAAACGATTTTATTATTTTTTGTGCATGTACAGTCAAATCGGATCTGACTGATACAGGAGATTGCCCCTCCTTCTCCAGCAGAGCATCTGGTGGATTCGAACTGTGTACCTATGGGATTGCAGTGCAGCTTCTTACCACTAGGCCACCAGAGCTCCCTTAACTAACTTGTATTTTAAGCATTTTTCTGCACTTTTCAAGCTTAGACGAATATACTTTTTTTAAAATTGGTTTGTTTACAAAGCTCATATACGTTGTTTTTCACACATTTATGTTGTGTTTCATACAGTCATTCTTATGCGTTATAAAATTAATCACCTTTGGACCTTGCCCACCATTACCCTGTCTTTTCACCTGGATCCTTCTTCCCATGTCTTGACCCCCCCTTTACACCCCTTCCACCCATCAAACTGGGCAACGTGTGGTTTCACCTCTACCCATCCTCAGTCCTCCCTTCCTTGAGTTTTACTAGTTATCCTTCTATTTTTATAATAATGGTCTTGTGCAGTATTTACCCTTATGAGACTATGTTAGTTCACTCAGCTAGAAGAATACACTTTTAAAGCTTTAACCTGCGCTAGAATTATTTGTATTTTTTTTCTGGAAAAGAGAGTTAAGGATGTGTTATGTTGGAATTAACATGGACAGAACCAAAGAGGAAACTTAGAGAGCTTGAACACAAGTCAGGTACCTCGCTCACTCCCCATGATCCCTGATTAATATAGAATGCACATGAAGTGCACAAAGCTGAAGCTCACCCCCTTAATTTGTACCACACAGGCCGTACTCATTTGAGTAGTGTTTCTTACTGACTTTTTTAATGGTTTTATTTGTTTCAGTGATTTCAGGGTCAGGGGCAGCCAGGATGGAAACAGCTGTGACATCTACCCCGTCTGCTGTTGGACAGTTCAACAAGCCTTTTTCATTTTCTTCATCAGGGTGAGTAATAAATTCTGAGGATAGCCTACCAGCAACTTTTTCAGAGTGCTTCCCCAAATCTTATAATTAGTAAGACTTTTTTGTTATTGTTTTGTTTTCCATTTTTACTATTGAGTCAAACAAGTTCTGCACTGTTTGCAAAGTTATTTTTGGGCTTAAAAAGGTACTTTCCTCCCTTCCCCACCTTCCCACCCAAGTTTTTCGTGATATCTGTATTCTCACCATTCAATATTGGATGCCATAGGCAGACAGAAAGTAGAAAGAAGCAGCTTTTCTCTTGCATCTATGGTGAAAGCCTTAGGAGGCAGGCATTAACTGTTCTAGGTCTGTCAAGTAGACACATAAACAGAAATATTTATGCTTATTTAATGTACATGGGCCCAAATTTCTTATGTTGCATTAATACATCTAATGACTGTGACAGTATCTTAACGTCCTAACATAAATTTGTTTTCCGTTTGAGATTCAAGTGACTATGTATTTATTTTGTTTTGGGGGATAAGCTTCTTTTCTTTGAGGAACTGGTCTGTGTTAACTTCCGAAGTTAATCTAGTTTATCATATTAAATTTTCATCCTGGCACTATTTAGTAGCTGTGACATTTGAATTGGCTTTACAACAGTGAGAATTCAATATATGAAGTTCCTTTGTTGGAGGTGTTGAAAGACAAGAGGAGCCACTTAAACATTCATGTTTCATGTGGATATCAGGAAATCTGTTTCTGTTGCCCTTTAGGTGATGATGACTTTATTTGTAAAATTTAAGAATCATTTCTAAAAATGAAAAAATCTTCTTAACCCACATTTAAAGTGAGCTTTACTTTAACCTTGACTTGAGTATGCCTTTTCTCTGAAGGCCAGTTTCTCAGGGTGCTATAACAGGCCTTTAAAGCCATTCATTTGAAATCCTGTGAAAATTCCTGAAGTGTTCTTTCCCCTATACTAATGGAGTAAAACTCTGCATAACTGAGAATAAAACTTTTCAAAAGAGTGGTTTGGGGTTTTTTTTAACCATTAAAGGCTGTGTGTTCACTGCCATTAGAAATACTTAAGCACTTTCAGTTTATGTTTTTGTAATTGAGATCACATTAGCCACAGTCTTTTTTGCGCCCTCTGATTTTAATATGTTTTTAAAATTTTCTTTACCTTAACACATTGGAAGAAAAGAATGTTAGAAAGTAATTTAAAGGGAGCTCTGGTGGCCTAATGGCAAGAAGCTGCACTGCAATCCCAGATTGTTCAAATCCACCAGATGCTCTGCTGGAGAAGAAGGGATAATCTCTTCCTGTACCATTCAGATCCGATTTGACAGTACACACACACAAAAAATAACAAAATAAAAACATTTTTAAAAAATAAGTAATTTAAGGGAGCAAATTGTGTATTCTCTTTTTTGCATTATAAATAATTTTATATATACACATATACACTTGCCAGAGGTAGTTTGAAGCAAATTTAGAGTATGTCAGTGCCAAGAGTTAATACATACTTACTCTTCATTTTTTAAAAATTAAACTTAAGACTGCCCCCACTGCGGGTCCCAGCAGCACGGCAGCAGGCGGAGAGGTAGTGCCAGAGCAGCCCAGCTTCTCGAAGGCTCTGTGCGCACAGCAGCCCACAGGCACCCGGCAGGAGCTCTCCCTGCCGCCAGCATGCCCAAGAGGAAGGTCAGCTCAGCTGAAGGTGCGATGGAAGAGTCCAAGAGGAGATCAGAGAGGCTGTCAGCTAAGCCGCCTGCAAAAGTAGAAACAAAGCCCAAAAATGCAGCAGGAAAGGAGTAGTCTTCTGGCAAAAAAGTGCAAACAAAAGGGAAAAGGGGAGCAAAGAGAAAACAGGCAGAAGTACCTAACCAAGAAAGTAAAGATTTACCTGCAGAAAATAGAGAAACTAAAAATGAAGAGAGTCCAGCCTCTCATGAAGCAGGAGAAAAAGAAGCCAAGTCTGATTAATATTTGTCTACCATGTCTTATCAGTGGTCCCTGTATCTCCTTTCTTGTACAATCCAGAGGAATATTTTTATCAACTATTTTGTAAATGCAAGTTTTTTAGTAGCTCTAGAAAGGAGGAAATCCCACTTCATCCCATTTTTAAGTGTAAATGCTTTTATTTAAGAGGTGAGATCATTTGCTGGTTGTTTATTTTTTGGTACAACCAGAAAATATGGGATGTTAAAATTGTGGGGGAGCTTTGGATGCCATTATGACATTCCATGGGGAAAGGGGACAGTTTTTATATCCCATAATACATAGTATACTTAATGACAATTTAGAGTCATAGTCATGCATTTATGACTTGAACATTTTAAATTAAGTCTATTTTCCATGTTTTCTAGATACTTAAATTAGAACATTGTTTAGTAAAATTTCTTCTTAAACATAACCACTCCCTTTTCATGGCTTTCTCCCTGTCAGAACTATGTGGATTCTGTAACATCTTTGGTCTTGGTAGTCCAGTTTTCCTAGTAACTTTGTTGTATGCTGTGAACAGTTGAAAATTTGAACGTGTAGTGCATGTGATAGTAAACTGTGAATTAGTGGGACTTAATGATGTGACAGTTTATCAACAATTGAAGATATTGGTACTTATTTTCTTCTTTATGAAAACTTTCCTCCAAATTTAAAGCCAGAAGGTCACTGGAATTTAGAAAAGAATTATAACTACATGGCTTTTTAGATTTTTGGTACATGCATTAATAATTGTGTATAGGTTGTTCGTAATGTCTCTGTACTGGCCCTTAAAACAATCAATAAAATATAAATCATGAAAAAAAATTAAACTTAAAAGATTTGAGTTATTAGGTCAATGATTTAAATAGTTTAAGACCTACTGCTGAAAGGAAACTAATTTTTATTATGCTAACATGTGTAACACATCTTCCAGATGGTCTTTTTCCATTTGAGGAAAAGAATGATGAGTAGAAAATATGAATTTTTATATAACTTAGTGGATTTGACTAAGTAACAATTGATTCCTTATATTTAAACACTTTATTTAATTTTAAATTTGTTTTCTAAACTTTTATCCCATTGAATAATCTATTCCAGTTCACAGGTATGGTGAATTTTCGCTTAGACTTTAGGTCTTTACCACAAAATAAAGAAAATAAAGAGAAGAGAGGAGATGATGAGAGGAATGAGGAGTGTGTTTTAATTAACTTTTCCCAGCCTAGAGCTAAGAGTTCTGTCAAAATGCTAGAGTCAGTGGCTTCTGTTTTGTGCTATTCATCATCTCCCTTGTTAGTATGGGACTTCTGTGACATGTTCTTCCTTCTTAGTGTGGGCTAGGAGTTTTCATCCTAATCCAGTGCTTCCTGTGTTGCCAGACTTTTCTTCAACTGCTTCACTAAGCAGATCATCTGCTTGAGGCAGCGCTTCAAAGTACACATTTTTGCTTTACTTAGAATAGCTCCCTGCCCAAACCTCTGGATAGGTAGACATCTCCAAGGCTTTCTCTGCTGCTACTGCCTTTTACCTTATCTACAAATTGCCTTTCCCTGCTTACAAATCTTGGAACATTTACAATTTCTTTGATGTATTTTACTCTATTGTTCATCTTATATATTGTAAACTCCTCAAGAACAGATTGAATGAATTATAAAAGGGAGAATTAGAAGGCACTATTGTGTCTTAGATGTATTCCTTTTTTAAAAAAAATTTATGATACTTCACCAAAGAAGACATTCAGATGGCCAACAAGCACATGAAGAAATGTTCAAAATCCCTAGCTCTAAGAGAGATGCAAATCAAAACAACTAT